>NC_061121.1:137485670-137499682 GCF_002878395.1 Capsicum annuum | reverse complement strand
TTCCACCAATGAATAGCACTAGAAGGTGTATCAAACCTTCAAACACACATCACCAATGTAATATCAAACCACTCTCTTAGGTGACCCAAAGGAAACACTCTTCCTCAAGAACACCTTTCTTGCTAAATTTTCCAATACAAGTGAAACCTTAACTTCAAATGTATTCAAGGAACCAATTTTGGGTTTGAGAGTTAAAACTACAAGACTAAAGCTACAATCTAAGAATAATATCCAATTTCATCAAAGTCTCATGAAAAGAGAAGTAAAATGTTCTATTTATACTATTAAATTCCAAATGACAAAAATGCCCTTAATGAGGACTTAAAAAGGAGGCGCCTATAGAGTGCTCTTTTAGAGTGTAAAATGTCTTCATTATCCGTCCTTTGAGGCACCTATGGAGTGTATAAATTCCCCTACTTCCTTCTTTTGACCAAGGCTTCAAAATACTCCAAAAAGTCTTTAATTGCTTGCCAATTCCAAAGCCTTGACCGTTAGAGAATATCTTGTGCTCTTGAGGCTCATTGTTCTTGTATCATCCTCTCCATCTTGAAAGTATTTGTCCTCAAATTCAGATCCTGCAAAAATCAAAGAGAGAGAAAATACAAACACGAAATTCTCTTGGTAGGAGGGTTAGTATTAGCACCATACTTATACCATCAACCCATGGTTGCTTACACTTGACATACATCCACATATCCTTGGTTTTTGACATAAAAATATTAGCATAAATTATAAAAAAGACATGAATAGCATTAAAATAAAAAATAAGTGAGCACGACCAGCAACTATATCCTTCACATCTAAATAGTATTCCGGGGTCAAACGCGAGCAAATGATGAAGGTTTAAGTCAAGATGACCCACTCCTTTCACTAGGTTATCAAGTTCACGATCATTTAAGGCATTACCCATCACTTGGACAAACACAAGGTCATTATGAACAAGATTAACATAAGGGATTTCCTTACACACGTTCAAAGGACTATATACTTTATCAAGATCAACAATACAATAATGCAAAGGGGGTATACTTTTGGAATACATCCGACTATCCTTTGTTACAATCATGAAATACTTACTACAAGCATCACAAAGGACATGGTTAAGAGAGAAATCAGGGAAAAAAGATTGCAATCCAAAGCACATCCTTCCCCACCACAATAGTATACCGGGATCAAATGGATAAAGTAGATAAAAATCTAAGCCGAGGTTAGCCATTCCTTTTACTAGAGCATCAAACTCACAATCATCTTCATTAAAGAAAGGAAAAAATCCACCAAGATTAATACCTCTACATAATATCAATTCAAAATTAATATGGTTATTATCATAGGAAAAGAGGTAGTATAGGAAGGAATCAAGTGTGAAGACATCAACCAAGGTACTATCATCTACAAGATGTTCATGTAGCTTGTGAATATTCTTGTCACATGATAATGGAACCTTATTCAAGGTATAAGTGCTAGCACTAGATGGACACAAATCATTCTTATGAAAAGAATTAATTTTGTCATCTAAAGGATCAACTAGTGCTTGCATACTCACAACAAGAGTTTGGTCCTTATACAACCTATCAACACCAAGAGTATCACAAAAAGGGAGATTCATACACTTATTGACTAATCCAATCTGAAACTACACCACTTTGGCTACTACGAGCCACATCATAATAATTCAAGTTTCTAGGAGTGTAGAAAATAGCTTGGTTACCTTGTAGATTATGAGAAGTGTTTTCTTCACTTTGTTTTGCATCATGGAAGCCCTCATGCTCCACATAGAAGGGAATATGTCAAGGTTTCCCTTTAGATTCACTTCTTCCTCGCTTGTCCCATAATGGGGACTTTTGGCCAAGGGATTGAAGGAAACCTCCTTTGGCTTCTCCTTGGGACTTATAGGGTCTTGAACATGCACATGAGAAGATAAAATACTAGGCAAAATGCTAGTATTTAGGTTAGTGAATAAAAAGGGTCCTTTGTGGAGAAGATCCACAATCAAGCATTTTTTTTCCTTTCCAACTTCACTACCCATGGTTTTCCCTTCCTTTTCCCTTATTTGTTCATATTCTTCTTGTACCTCACTAACAATTTTCTTGCTATCTTGAGGCTTGGCTTCACTCTCTTTGGTTTCTAACTCATGGAGAGGAGTTATTGGATTTTGTGAAGTATAGGATCTTTGGACTTGTGGTGTTTAGAATTGTGGAGATTTTGGTAGACATAGTCCATCAACCCTCGCTCTAATTCTAGTCATGTAAGCCATCATTGAATCCATATCACTCCTTATAGCATCATTTTTTCTCTTTATTTCTCGACTCAACGCCTCCATTTGGGCCATCAAAGCTCCCATAGCATCATTTCCCAAAGGTTGGGAAGTAGTACCTTTGGTTTCTATGGAAAATGTACCTATGAAGTGCAAAAAACAGCAAGAAAAATAACCTACAAGATGAGCAAACGAGTTAATTTAAAAGCCTCACTTCACTCACACTCAACCTCACCTCACACATGGCTTTACAATTGTTGGAGAACTGGCAATACTTGGCAAGTTACTTGAGAGGTGAGAAGCTTTGAATCGAAATGGATCTTCGTTTGAAATGACTCAAAATAAGTGATGCACGAACTTGAACCAACAAAAATACTACGACTTGAAAATGAGAAAAGCACACAAAAATCGAAAACACAAAACAACGGACTCTAATCTAATTACCAAACTAGTAGGTAATTACTAGCTTAATAATTAGTAATAGAATCAACACAAAAGCAACTAGAAACAACAAATAGAAACTAGCAAATCTAATTTTAGAACTCAATTTGGTTGTTTGTATAAGTGATGACGTGGCAGCTTATGATTTGACATCACTTTTCAAAATTTTCAAAGCTCAATACACTTGTTTCGGCCAAACACGCTTATGAGAAGAAGAAATTTCATGTGTGAGGGAAAAATTGAAGGTTTTGGAGTCATTTTGGAGCTTTAAATGAATTCAAAATAGATTGGTCCCTCCCTTGTACTTTCAATTGTACCTGATTATTCCCTTTGTCTCTTCTTTCTTTTGGATGACTATGAATATACCAAGGAATATTCCTTTACAAACACAAAGTACTCTCTCTTTCTTCTCATTTTTTTGGATCAAACACACTCTTTGATTATTTTTCCTTAGCAAGACTTGATGAACATGGAAGAACAAGATGAATAATTAAGAGTTGACCAAAGTTTGACCACCTAGGAAATGAACACCAAATCTGATTTTTTTTTTGAAGATCTAGGTTTCTTTTGACAAAACAACCTCAACCAACTAACAATCAGCTACAAATCAAGTCACCAACACAACCCAAAAAATGTCACCCTCTCCAAAAGCTTCAAACAAGCCACAACAATGGTGGATCTAGCTCAAAAACAACCAAACTTCAGTTTAAAAGTAGATCTAGACTCCCTATGTGCTAGAGAGGAAGGATCTAGCACTATAAACCTTCAAAACAAAACAAAATCTTGTATATCTAACTTGGAAAATTTGGATCTACAACAAACACACAAGATAACACACAACAATTTTTTTTGGTATTTTCTCATTTTCGACTCGTATTTGATGAGATTTTCTATATAAGAACACTAAAACAAAGATTTAGGGATGTTAGAACAACCCTAAACAATGCTTTGATACCAAATGATAGCCTAAAGGACTATCAAACACGAAATGGACACTAAAGGAACAAAATCAGCAAGCTTACAAAGAAAAAACAACACATGAGAAGGAGATGAAGAAGAAGAATTGCATGAAATTAAAGATAGATAGAGAAACCCTCACTTCCATCAATGAATAGAACTAGAAGGTGTATCAAACCTTCAAACACAAATCACCAATGTAAGATCAAACCACTCTCTTAGGTGACTCAAAGGAAACACTCTTCCTCAAGCACACCTTGCTTGCCAAATTTCTCAATACAAGTAAAAACCTAACTTCAAATGTATTAAGGAACAAATTTTGGGTTTGAGAGCTAAAACTACAAGACTAAAGATACAATATAAGAATAATATGCAATTTCATCAAAGTCACATGAAAAGAGAAGTAAAATGGTCTATTTATAATATTACAGGCCAAAGGACAAAAATTCCCTTAATGAGGACTTAAAAAGGAAGCTCCTATAGAATGATCTTTTGGAGTGTAAAAATTATTCATTATCCTTCCTTTGAGGCACCTATGGAGTGTATAAATTACACTCCTTCCTTCTCTTGACCAAAGCTTCAAAATACTCCAAAAATCTTTAATTGCTTGCCAATTCTGAAGCCTTGACCCTTAGACAATATCTAGTAGTCTTAAGGCTCATTGTTCTTGTATCATCATACCTCTTTCAAGAATGATGAAGTGTTTATAGAGTTTGGGGTTTTCACCCATTAAACCCATTTAGAGATTTGGTGTTTTCACCAATAAATTCTAATTATTAAACTCGAGCAATGGTGGAATCCAAACATAACAACTAAAAATTATGGAAAACCGATAACACCCACACACAATTACTCTTTATTTAAACATAATCCAAATTTTAAATTACTTATCTACTCATGAAGAAGGTAGTGCAACATATACCATTAGGATTATCCAAAGCATCTATCCTTCACAAAATACTATGAATTTAAGTATCTAAAATTACTTACAATATTTCCCAATTAGGGTTCTTATTTTAAATTCAAAAATGTTTATGAGGTAAGCAATACCCAAGAAGAAAGGGTTTTTCCCTATATGAGGTTTAGGATTTGGCAGAGTGAATTTATAAAACTACCCGGGGCATTATTCCTACTTGATTCTCAAATATCACTTGTTAATGGTTTCAAAACATAGTGATGGATATTTTTTTACTCTTATTCAAACTTGTGTTTATACATGTTTTTGGTGATGGTTTGCACACGTGGGTGTTTGTTGACTTGTGGTTTAACAAATGGGCATGAGTAACCCAAATCTTGATGGTTTTCTCTGGGATTTTAGTCATGAAAAAGGTATGCCCTTAAGGTGTTTGACAAAATTTCTAAGAGAAATAGCTAGTTATAAGCCAATAGTGTTTTAAGCTAAGGCAATGGATTAATGAGTAAGGATGCTCCATAAATGCTTTTGGTAAGGCCTTGGTTAAAAGGGTTTGAGTCCTTAAGCATAAAATTGAATTACGTTTGAACTAAAGCTTGGTGTAAGAATCCTAATGAAGAATGAATAGTTTGGTAAAGGTATTGATGACCAAAATTTGACTTGAATGGTTTTTGTAAATAAGGTATTGGCCAATGAAATTGATTGATTTATAAATGGTTTATAAAGACCTTGTGGTAATGTATGGGGTTGAATTATAGCCTTGAAGTCTTGAAATGGCTAAGTGGGTTAGAGCCCTTGAATGTTAAACTAAGTGGATATGAATGTATGAACAAAGGGTTAGAGTCCTAATATTGACTAGTAATAGATATAATGGCGTGTTGTTAGAGTCCACTTTCTTAAAAAGATGGCTTGTTGTTAAGTCCACTTTCCCAATAGAATAATTTGTAATTAGAGTCCATTTTCTTGATAACACGTCTTGTAATTAAAGTCCACTTACCTAATGAGATGGCTTGGGGTTAAATTCCTTTTAATTATGTTAGCTGGAAGTTCAAACTTCCTAATCTACGTAAGTAAAAGATTAGAGACCTCCAATTCCTATATCATGATTGGGTGTTTCAAATGCATGCTAAGTCTTATTTTCTTTACAGAACTTTAGGTATCAATAAATGCCTACATAAATTCCTAAGTATATAAATATGGTTAATTATGATGGTTTGACTTGGTTTTGAATAATAACACTATTTTATCCTTATCCTTGAGTTACATGCTAGTATTCCAATAGCTAACCATCTCTGGATATTATGTCCCCATATGACCTAGGGGACGGGGCTGCTTTTTCTCTTTCTGTGAAGTGTCTAGGTGTTTGAGTGATTTGTGTGTTGACTTTGAAGTGGTGATCTTCAATATTTTGGAAGGCATAAATGTTAGGGTCTTTTTATCTTATGTCATACACTTGTTCTAGATTTGGTTTTTGGTTATTTTCAGGGGCATGTCCTACTATATTATAGATATTAGATTTTTAGAGGCTTTGTGAATAACTGTGGACTTGGGTATGTTGGTTTAGTATGTTGATATTAATGGATTTACTATCTAATTCTAAAGTGATGATTGTTATTCTTATTTTTGCTCTTTTCTTATGTGGTTGGAGTTCATCCATCACTTGTGGATTGATGTGATGGTTAGGTTAGCTTATGGGGTTATCTCTGGTCCACGATGGTCTTGAGATGCTCATATGACAAGGTCTAGTTTCAGGTTATGTCCAGTTGGTATCAGTACCTATGTTTATTGTTAGTTGGGTGTTAAAAAAAGTTATACCAAGTAGAGTCTCTTTTTTGTGTGTGTAGCGCACATACTTATATGAGAGAGGCTATGAGACATTATGAATGTCTCCCTTTCTTATGGTTCTATCTTAAACTATAGAGTCTAAGGTATTGGATTTCTGTAATTTTTATTTACTTACCATTATATCATGCCTCCTAGAATATAAGATGTTTAGGCAAATCCTTTGGTACGGATAGAGGAAATTATGGATGAAGCTCATCCAACTTATGGAATTTCCACCCGGTCTAGAGGTTCGGTTCCTGATGGTTATGGATTTCCACTAGTTCCCTATAGTCCTCCTCCTATTCCTCAGGCTGACATGATTAAGTTTCATCAGTCGATTCATATGATTACTCTATTGGTGACTTTTTAGGTCGAGTATGGTGCATCTGTTATTCTATCTTCTAAGGCCACAAGAGTTAGCCAGTTCAAAAGATAAGTTCTTTGACCTTTACTGGTGTTAAGGTGGAGAAAAATCTTTAGGTTTTTTGGATGAGATGGAAAATATTTTTACAGTTTTGTATGTGAATAGTGTGGAAGGTAATTTTGCAATCTATCAATTGAAGGATTTTCCATACCAATGGTATAAAGAGTAGGATCAAGTGAGAGGTGATATTGAGGAGTCATCTTTTTGGGAGAATTTCTCTAATATATTTCTATACCACTTCTTTCCTTAAGAGTTGAGGGAAGAAAACCTATAGGAGATTGTTAATCTGAGTCAAGGAAAGATATTTGTCATAGAGTATGCCTTGAAGTTTCATCAATTATAGAGGATTCTTCGGATATGGTTTCTAGTATCAGGGCTAAAATGTGTAAGTTGCTTTAAGACTATCTCGTAAGTTGGTCCTTAAGAGTAAGATGGCCTTGTTGATCAAAGACATAGACCTCTCTACATTTGTTGTGTATATGCAATAAGTGGAGGAATAGAAAACAAACAAATTGAGATTGATGAGAGATTAAGCAAGAGGTCTCAATTTTTTGAATAAAGTAAAGTCTAACAATTTAGTGGTAAGTGGTCGAAGAGAAAGAATTGGGTGAGTACAAATGCTTATTTGATGGCCAATGCTCCTTACTCGAGGCCGTCGGGAGGTAGACGTTTTCAAAGTGATAATGCTTCTAGGGCACAAGGTACCCAAATTCAGGATAGTTGGGACCAATCAGCACCAACCTACCCTTTTTGTAGATTTTATGGTTAACATCATTATGACTAATGTTAGAAAGAGAGGAACAGATCTTTTAGATATGGTTAAATTGGTCACATGTAGACAGAGTACCCCTCTCTAGTGGCTTCTTAGGAAAATAGGGCCCCTATTGGTACTTCATCTGCTCCTGTATCGAAGGCTACTACTTCTGCTTCTGCTTATATTTTTGGTACAACACTGGTCGGAATAAATTAAATACACTTGTTACTTGCTAGGAGTACGAGTCATCTCCAGATGTTATCACGAGTATGTTGAAACATTTCTCTGGTGATGTGTACTATTTACTTAATCCAAGGTCCTCTCTCTCTTATGTGGCCCCATTCGTAGTTATGTATTTTAGTTTTGATCCTGAGTGTCTGTCGGTTCCTTTTTTTATTTTTAACCTGGTAGGAGACTTTGTGGTTGTTAAAAGAGATTATAGTGGGTGTGTGGAATCATTTAGTGGTAGAGAAACTCTACTAGACTATATAAAGTTGGACATGGTAAATTTTGATGTTATTTTGGGGATCGATTGGTTGCATATGTGCTATGCTTCCTTAGATTGTCGACCTATAAGATCACGTTTAAATTCTTTACTTAGCTGGTCATTATATGGGAAGGGGGTTCTTTTGTGCTTAAGGGGAGGTTAATCTCATGTCTTAAAGCTCAAAACTTGATTTTTAAAGGGTGTTTGTGTTATTTGATCCAAGTTAACATTTCTAACTCGAAAGGTCCTTCTCGAGAATCCGTTCCCATTTTTAATGATTTTCTCAAAATCTTTCCCTATGACCCTCCTGATGTTTCTCCCCATAGGGAAATTGTTTTTAGGATTGATCATGTTTTTGAAACTATCCTATTTTCATCACTCGGTATAGAATACCTCTAGCTGACTTGATGAAGCTTAAGTAGCAATTGAAGGATCTTTTAGATAAAGGATTTATCTGTCCTAGTTTATCTCCTTAGGGTGCTCCAATACTATTTATGTGTAAGACGGATGGTTCCCTTTGAATATGTATTGATTACCATCAGTTCAACAAAGTGAACATAAAGAGTAAGTATCATCTCCTAGAATCGATGATTTATTTTATTAACTTTAAAGTGCGAGATATTTCTCCAAGATTGATCTTACTTCGGATTATCATCAGTATAAGATTGGGGAAGTGGATATCCCTAAGACTTCCTTCAGGACCCGATATGGTCACTATGAGTTCCTAGTTATGTCTTTTGGGTTGACCAATTTCCTCGCAACATTAATGGATCTGATGTATAGGGTCTTCCATTGGTTCCTAGACTTGCTTGTCATAGTCTTCATTTATGATATCTTAGTCTATTCTAGGAATGAGGCAGATTATGTTGTTCACTTTCGTGTTGTGTTGCAAACCTCAAAGGATTTTTGTGTATTCCAAGTTCTCTAAGTGTGATTTTTAGTTGAAGTTTGCGACTTTTCTTTGTCATTTTATCTCTAGTAAAGGGATCATGGTTGATCCTCAAAAGGTTGTGGTGGTTAAGAAGTGGCCTAGACTTGTAAGTGTTTACTCAGAAAGAGCTGAATCTTAGACAAAAAAGATGTCTTGAGTTACTAAATAAATATGGTACGTGTCTCCATTACCATCCAGGTAAAGATAACTTAGTTGTTGATGCTCTTAGGAAGTTATCCATGGGGAGTTTAGCTCATGTGGATGAACATAAGAGGGAGTTAGTGAAAGACATTCACCCTTTGGCTAATCTTGGGTTTTATCTCATAGACTTAGAGAATGGTGGTGTATTTGTACATCAAGAGTCATAGTCGTCTCTTGATGTGGAGATAAAGGAAAAGCCAATGTTGGATCCTGATTTGAGGAAGATTAAAAGTAGTATGGGTCAACAAAAGGTTATCGATTTTGTTATTGGTGGTGATGGTATCTTGAGGTACTAAGGTAGGCTATGCATTCCCAATGTCGAGGGATTAAGGGAAAAAATTTTATCCGACGTTCATAGGTCTTGTTATGTTATTCTTCCCAATTATACAAAGATGTATCTTGATCATACATAGTTCTATTAGTGGAATAATATTAAATGAGATATGGCTAGCTTTGTGGCTAAATGTATGGTGTTTCAAAAAGTGAAAGTAAAGCACTTGAGACTCGGCGGTTTGTACCAAAAGATTGTGTTTCCCAATTGTAAGTGGGAAATAGTTAATATGGATTTCTTCACCGTTCTTCCCCGATCTCAAAATCAATGTGATTCTATCTGGGTCATTATGGATAGAATGACCAAGTTTGCTCACTTCTTGCCGGTGAGGAATAGTTTTTTAACGGAGGATTATGCTAGGTTATATTTTGCGGAGACTATGAAGTTTCATGGTGCTCCAATTTCTACCAATTCGGATCATGGTACTCTGTTCTCATCTCACTTTTTGAAGTCATTTTAGAAAGGTTTGGTAACTAAGGTGTACCTTAGTACCGCTTTCCACCCGCAGACGGATAGACAAGTAGAGAAGACCATTCATACATTGGAGGATATGTTGCGTGCTTATTTAATTGATTATGGTGGTATTTAGTACGACCATTTGACTTTGATTGAATTCACCTATAACAATAGTTACCACTCTAGAATTTTTATGGCCTCTTTTAAGGCGTTGTATGGTAGGAGGTGTCATTTTCCTATTGAATGGTATAAAGTTGGTGAGGGTAAGTTGTTTGTCCCTGATTTGGTTCACCAAGCCTTGGAGAAGGTGAAGGTGATTCGTGATAGGTTGAAAGCCTCTCAAAGTCAACAAAAGTCCTATGTAGAATTGAGGCATACAGACTTGGAGTTTAATGTTGGCAATTGGTATTCTTGAAGTATCTCCCCTGAAGGGGTGATGCGGTTTGGTAAGAAGGGGAAACTTAGTTCCCGGTATATTGGTCGATATTTGATTTTGCAGAGGGTTGGCAATGTTTCCTATGAATTGGAGTTTCCCTCTAATTTGAGCTTCATCCATCTGCTATTCTATGTGTCCATGTTGCTGAAATGTATGGGTGATCCTTTGTTGGTTCTTCCTTTGGAGGATGTTGGTATCATTGATTCCTTGTCCTATGAGGAAGTCCTGGTGAGGATATTAGATCATCATGTTTGCTGATTGCAAATGAAAAAAGTGGCTTTGATGAAGGTCCTATGAAGGAACCAAAAGTCCGATGAAGCTACTTAGGAGATAGAAGAGGACATGAAATCCAAGTATCTGCATTTTTTTAACATTCCAAAAATTCGTGTTTGAGGTATGTGTTAATTTTCTTTACTTCATTTATGTATTTGATAGGCAATGGGTTCAAGTCCCTACACTTTTAATTGAGCAAGTGTTTTGATAGACAATAGGTTCAAGTCCAAAATCCAATTGAATGAATGGTTGATTGATAATGACCATGGCATGTGTCTTATCCTTGTTGTATGTCTTTGATTTGTAACAATGTTTTAGGTTAGCTTGAGGGCCAAAATTTGACTTGAATGGTGGTTGTAACTAACTAATTGTCCTATTAGAGTGATTGATTGATAAATGGTTCATAGATTCCTTGTGGTCATGTATGGTTGAATTGTAGCTTTGGAGTCTTGAATTGGCTAAGTAGGTTAGAGTCCTTGGATGTTGAACAAAGTCAATGTGAATGCATTGACAAACGGTTAGAGTCCCAATGTCAACTAGTAATGGACGTGATGACTTGTGGTTAGAGCCCACTTTCTTTAAGAGATCGTTTGTGTTTAGAGACCATTTGGCTAATAGAACAATTTGTGGTTAGAGTCCACTTGCCTGATAAGACGGCTTGTGGTTAGAGTCAACTTCCCTAACGAGATAGCTTGAGGTTAAAGTCCTCTTGTTTAATGTAACCGAGAAGTTCAAACTTCCTAATATGTGTAAGTGGAATGTTAGAGTCCTCCACTTCATATATCATGATGGGGTGCTTCAAAATGCATGCTAAGACTTGTTTCCATTTCGGTACTTTATGTATCAATATATGCCTAGGTATATAAATGTAGTTGCTTATGATGGTTTGACTTGGTTTTGAATAATAACAATATAGTATCCTTATCCTTGAGTTACATGCTAGCATATCAATCGTTAACCATCTTTCGAAGTTGTGTCCTGATATGACACAGGGGTCAAAGCTTCTTCTTCTCTTCCTATGTAGTGACCAGGTGTTCAAGCAGTTCATGTGTTGACTTTGAAGTGGTGGGCTTCCATACTTCATATTTCATCCATTTCAGGGTCTTTTTATCTTATGTCATAGACTTTTTCAAGACTTGGTTTTTGGCTATTGTCGGGGGCATATCCCGACATATTATAGACATTGGATTTGTAGAGGCTCTGTGGATTACTATTGAATTGGGTATGTTGGTTTAGTATGTTGATATTAATGGATTGATTAGACACTTCATAAATTATGATTATTAGTATTGTTTCTGCTATCTTGTTATGTCATCATAGTTCATCCGACACTTGTGGATTGATATGATTGTTTGGTTAGGTTATGAGGAAATCTCCGATCGTCGATGGGCTTGATATTCCTATACGACAAGGACCTATTTCGAGTCATGTAAGTGGGTGAATGGTAAAGAAGCGAAAATACCAAATTAACCTTAATGTAAAACGTGCATAAAAATTGCTCCCAGTTGCTATGGATCAGTTAATAACTCTTGGTGACTGATCAGTAGTCGTCACCTTAAATCCTGCCTTAGCAGAACACTTCGGGCACCACACTGTTATGGTCATGAGTTCCTCACCACGAGTTGTGACTTTGACATACGAATCATGGGGTTTTAGTCAGGATAAAGATAGAAACATCAGGAAACCTTACTGCTCTGACTATGATTGGCACACTACGACTCGTGACTAGTGATAATGATTTGGCATTTGAGTCATTTCCTTGGTAGTGATCAGTTTTTCAATGAAATTCCAGAGTTCCAAAACTAGAGGTATTACAATATATCATAATTTAGCACAATATATGAGAAAGGTAAACCTAGCCTACCTAGGTAACGAAGAAAGCTTGGTGAAATCTGCTAAGTTAATGATTTCCCATTACGATAAGCTTCCAAACAATGCCACACTATAAAAATAATACTATCATCATCAATAATAGAAGAATGATACCCATATTGAATTTTTGTACTTCAATAAAAAATTACATAAAAATACCACGTGGGGACCGCTTAAAAAATCGCACTTTTCAAATCATCAATGCATCCCTCTATGCTCAGGGAATATTAACCCTCAAGGATGGGTAAATTCAGAGATCAAATAATGCCAAAATCTACACAACAAATATCTAGGGATTTTTTAAATAAATTGAGAAATTAATGGAAATTTACCAGGAATCCTAGGAAGAAACGAGTAATCCAAGCTCCCAAAATCTCCTTAGAAATGTTTCCCTAACTCTTCACACTCTCTAGGGCTCTAAGCTCTTGAAATTATGGAAAAATAGGGAGAAAATTAGGTAAGTAAGGGGATTTAATGCCCCATAGATGCCGCATAAGCAGCCACTTGACTACTTAAGCGGTTACTACTAAAGCAGCCAAGTACCACTTAAGAGGTACTCGTTGACTTGCACCATCCGCTTAGGTGGACCAACAACCACTTAAGTGCTCTTTGTTTAAGAAAATTGAGATCTACATTAGTGGCCCCCAGCTGGCCAGATTGGTTGAACAAGAGACCGGCTTAAGAGGCCTCCGCTAAAGAGATCCAAGTTCCACTTTAGCGGATGACCAACTGAATGGTGAACTAGTTGGGACTTGGAAATTTTTGAATCTCTGTAGACCTCTCAGGATTTTTTCAGAATACCATGAACATAAATAAACTATGCTACGTGACATTCTGGACTAAATGACGTATTCAAAATTTTCATCTGAGGTTGTTCTGATGAAATATAGGCTCATACCTTTAATAGCCCAAAATGAGTCTAGAAGCCTTGGAACCCAAACCAAAGGTCTTCCTAGCCTAAAATCGGCGTTCCGAGGCTGATGGAACTGTCTAAATTTGGATAAGAGGTCATTTGATTGATGTTTTAAACTGGTATGTAGTTCTTATTAGTTAAGAATTCTAAATGGAGAATTTGATCTAACAACCAAACGAATTGCACAATAACTGAACTGTCAGCTCCAACAAGTCATAAATGACTTGGGGCAGCTATTGAAAAGTTTCAAATAACAAAAGTACATGGAAATGCAGAAATTGACCTAAAGGGTCATTACAATATCCAATACTAGAAGAACTTTTTTCCGTGAAAGTAAAGGGTTAGGATGTACCTGAAGGCTCGAATTAGTGAGAGTACTAGCCCGCATCTCACTCTCAATCTCCCAAGTAGCCTCCTATATCGAATCACACATATATAGTAAAAATGGAGATACATAGTCAAAGATACAATAATAATCCAAAAAGGATCAAAATCTATCTCAGAATAATAAATGAGACATGGAATTTATAGGAAGAGGTTGTAGG
>NC_061121.1:137353923-137482670 GCF_002878395.1 Capsicum annuum | reverse complement strand
CAATAAATAAAGGTAGAGAAAAGAAGAACAAATATACACATATATCAAATACAAGTATAGAAAGATAGAATAAATGGTCATATATCAAGTCAAAGACAAAATTACAATTATAGCATAAGCACAATATATGAAGTGCAATGAAGATGATGATGGTAGTGGTGATGATGATCATGTGATGTACGAAGTCATCGTTCAACCTCCTTATACACCCGCCAAGCTAAAGCTTCCCATGGTATGACCCATCAGGGGCTATTCAAACCATATAATACCCATATCTAATACCAATACCACATCTCCTCTCCGATACATACACGATAGAGGGTTTTTGAAGATGTCACATTGTTTGTCAAAAAAAGCCAGTATTTCCATAATGGTACTAATAATTTATGAATAAATATGATATGAGTATATAATTCTCACAACAAACCAAAAAGAGAATATCCAATATCCAACCAATATACCAACCATGTGAGCTAAAAATATACTCTAATTAACCAACCCTCCATGATCCAGTAAAATCCAGAAACCATCAAGTGAAACATGCAAGAGAATGTCAGAATGTCATTAATGCCACATAATTCACAAAAAATAGGCTTTTCCAACCAAGAAGAGTGTAACTAAACATACATATATCAATACTAGGCCAACAACATCATATAAGATCCCACACGATCACACACAACAAATAATGTCTTAAAACCACCATATATTTTTCACATAGGCCCCCCACATGGGCACATAAATCATCTAAACACATTTTTCATGATACAACCCCATACCCATAGCATGTTTTTACATTATTATTAACTATCCAATCCAGTATAAAGAATGTTAAGCCATAACCTACCTTGAATGTCAAAAACCTGTCCATAAAGCCTTTAATTCATAGCTTTCACCTCACGTACAGACCTGAAAAACATCTAAGACACAAAAATAAAAAATCTATGCATCAAAAGAAAGCCAATGATATCCATATTGCCCACTTCTGAACCTAGGTCAAAATGGACCCTCGAAATGTGTTTTTGAATAACAAGGCCAAAATTGAAATTTTGTCCAAAAAGATATTTTTCCAAGCTTAAAGGACCTCATAGGAGAAAACCAAACAGAAAATGAAGTGAAATTGGGGTTTGAATTGAAAAATGATTATTTGGGTTTTCTTGGCCAAAATCCCTAAATTTCACCTTCAAATCTTCATGTAAATAAGATTTAAATGATAAAATAATGTAAAGTAGTTTAATAGGAGTTTTGGAGCATACCAAGATTAGAAATGGAAGAAAAAAATTTAAAAACTCAAAAGCCAAGCTCAAAGTCTCAAAAATAGGAAAATAAAATGCCCAAATATCACCTAAGTGACTATCAGGTTGCTTAGGCAGCTATCACTTAAGCGACCTGGTGTTTCTTAAGCAAAGCCTGTTTCATCCCATATGTGGCTTGGCTTTTCCTTAAGAAACTATCGACTGACTTTCCAGTGTTGCTTAAGCGTCCAGGCCATTACTTAAGCAATTATTGGTTAAATGATCCTGGAGTCCCTTGGGCGACATTTTGGTTACTAGACAAAGTCTCTTACACAACTAAAGAATCATTTGGGCGAGTGCACTAGCTAAGTGGTGTGCCATATGGAAATTTGGAAAATTCCATGTTTCTAAGGACCCCTCGGGATTCATCCATAATCCCAAGTATGCAAACGAACTATGTTACCCAATAAACTAGATGCACCAAAAATGCTACCCTTGGAGATTTGAAAAAACACTATTTTTAAAGAACTAACCTCCAAAACCCTAATTCATAGTTTTTTCCAAATGAGATTTAAAAGTCGTTAAACCATACCAACCACATTACCAATCAAAAATTGACGTTTCGAATCTGTTGCCACAGTCTATTTTCCATTCGATGCAAAGATCAAAAGATGTTCATCAAAGTCAACTAATGAGCTTTTAAGACCACCAAAAACCACAACTTTGTATAAACCACACCAAAATGCATTGGGAACCATTCCATACATCCCCACACCCCATAAACGCCACAATACAACCATAGGAAGGTGTAGAATGGTTAAATCAAAAAGAAAAAAAATTCACACAAATCACCAAAAATCAGTTCACTACATCATCCACCACTAAAAAATCTTGCTCGTCCTCAAACTAAAGGTAAAAAAGCTTCTTGAATCCCTAAAAATTTGGGAATAACTACGATGCATATCCAACTCAACCTCCTATGTAGACTCATCTAGAGTCTGATGCCTCCACTATAACTTAACCATACGAATAACTCGAGAACACAATCGTCTTATATCCCTAGCAGAATGGAAACATACTCCTCGACAAAGGAAAACTACTCATCTAACTAGATTGAATCCCAACAAATAGCATGACACTAATCTAGGATGTAATGCCGAAGCATAAAAACATGAAAAATTGGATGAACAACTCATAAATATGGGAGCAATTGTAACTCATAATCCACATCCCCAATTGTCTGAAGAATCTTAAAAGGTCAAATATATCTAGGGCAAAGCTTGTCCCTACTTAAAAACCTCAACATGCTCTTCATAGGCGACACACAAAGAAAAAAAGGATCACTAGCACTGAATCTCAAGGCATAAAGTCTATGATCAGCATAGCACTTCTACCTACTTTGAGTCGCTCGGTGTCTAGCCTGAATAACCTAAACTCAATCCAAAAACTCACGAAGCAAGTCCGTACATTGAGGTCTAATCTTAAATGAATCAAACAAACTAATTGGACGAATGAAAACATCTAAACACTGGAATGGTAGCTATTGTTATATGCAAACTCCACTAAAACTAAGTGTTGCTCCAACTAACCACCAAAGTCTATCCCACAAGTGTGAAGCATATCCTCCAAAACTTAAATAGTCTGCTTAGGCTGACCATTAGTCTAAGGGTGAAAAAAGTTGTACTAACATCAACCTGAGTGCCCAAATCCTCCTAAGAAATCATCAGTAATTAGATATGAACACTAAACCTTAATCTGAGTTGATAAACATTAGCAAGCCATGAAGATGAACTATCTCCTGAATATAGATATAGTATAACCTTTCAGTGCTAAAGAAATCCTGAATAGGAATAAATGAGCAGATTTGGTAAACCAATCAATGATGACCCAATTACTATCCAAACTATGAGAAGTATGGGGCAACCTAGTCACAAAGTCTATAGTGAATCATTTCTACTTTTTTAATGGAATGGGTAACCTCTAAAGTAAACCATTAGGTCTCAAATACCCGATCTTCACCTACAAACACCATAAGCAATGAGCTATAAAATTTGGTACATCCTTTACCATATCACTACAACAGTAATACTGCCTTAAATTACTGTACATCTTAGTCACTCCCAAATGAATTGAATGCCTGGAACAACGAGCCTCCTCCATAAAAAATCTAATCCAATCACCTACTCTCGGTACACAAACTCGGCCTTCAGTCCTCAAAACCTCATTAGGACAAAGTGAGGCTTTCTTATCCTTATCACTCAACACCTTATCTCGAATCACTCTCAGCCCAACATCATAAAATTGATGAGTCCAGATCTGCTCCATTAATAAACACCTAACCTCGATGAATGCCAAAACAAGCCCAGGTGTCAAAATATCAAGCCTAACCATCTTGTTAGGCAAAGACTAAAACTCTAAGACTAAAGGCTCTTTTAGGTCAAAAGATACACCAAGATACCAATGGAAATCAACTTCGAATCAAGTCATCCACTACCGTATTAGCCTTGTACGAATGATAGAGAATATCCAAGTCAAAATCCTTAGGTAACTCAAGCCAATGACATTTCCTCATATTAAAATCTTTCTGGGTGAAGAAATACTAAAGGCTAATGATATGAGAAAATCTCAAAATTGACTTCATACAAGTAGTGCTTCAAATATTTTTAAGCAAATACAATTGTGCACAACTCCAAATCATGGATAGGGTAATTTCCCTGACTAGTCTTTAACTGATGAGAAGCATAGGAAATCACTTTAACCTTCTGTATCAACACAACACCTAACCCAACACTAGAAGCATCATAAAAGATGGTAAAACCCACACCCTCCTTGGGCAAAATCATAATAGGAGATGAAGTCAATAAATCTTTGAGATTTTGCCATTGAAGCTTGTTGCTGTTACGCGGTGGTGCATTTTGGATTTTTTCTATTTGAAGTTATTGGCTATTAGTATGTTGTTAGTACATTTTGCCGTTGGTATAGGATTATCGTTGTTGTATTGGGAGCGCACACTAGTTAAGGGGAAAAGGAGAAGGAGTTGGGCCGGAGCGGGTCTTTGGGATGGGGCGGTGGGATGTTTATGTGGGCTAGTATTGTCGTTGGGCTGCTGTTATAATTATTCTTGGGCTTCTTTTGTGGCCCAAGATTAAGATGGAAAGGGTTAAAAATTGGCCATTTATAAAATAGTCAAATTTGACTAAGATTTTAGTCAATTTTATTTCAATATTAACCATTTTGAACATCAATTGACCAATTGTATTTCAATTGTGATCGATTTAATTTCAATTATGGCCAATTTTAATGAAATGACTAAACTGAATCAAAATTCAAAATAAATTAACAATCAGTTTAATCCCGGGTTTCTTGATTTAATAAGATCATATAAATATTTTTATTTTTATTTTTATTTAATCTTTCAACATAAATTATTTTAAGGTTAAATTATATTTCACTTAGAATTTTAACTGTTTGAATCAATTTTTCAGATAACCATTGATTGAAATTCTATTTTTCATCAAATAGTTATTTAAGTCAAATTGGTCAATGGAGCTGCAATAGATGAAAAACACTCAACAAAGCTCCGATAGTATCCTAATAAACTATTAAAACTTCAAATTTTGGTAGGAGAAGTAGGCCTAGCCCAATCAAGAACTGCTGCATTCTTGGTTGGATTAACCATAATACTATCCTTGGTCACCACATAACCCAAGAAAGAGATAGACTCCAATAAAAATTCATACTTAAAGAACTTGGTATATAACTTCTCATCCCTCAATCTCTGAAGCACAATACACAAATGCTTTTTATGATTAGCCACACTCTTGAAATAAACTAAGATATCATCTATAAATAAAATAACAAAGTAGTCAAAATACGGTCAAAATATCTAATTCATTAACTCCATGAATATGGTTGGGGAATTAGTTAACCTATAGGACATGACCAAGAACTCATAATGACTATATCGCATCCAAAAAGCTATCTTTAGAATATCCAATGCTCTAATCCTCAATTGGTGATAACCAGTCATCAAATCAATCTTCAAAAACATCAAAGCACCCTAAAACTAATCAAATAAATCATCAATACAAGGAAGAGGATACTTATTTTTAACTATTACCTTGTTCACCTGTCGATAATCAATACACCTATGCTTAGAACCATCCTTTTTCTTAAAAAATAAGACAGGCGCACCCCAAGTTGATACACTAGGTCAGATAAATATCTTGTCCAACAATTCCTAGAAGATTCTTTAATTTTTTCAGCTCAATTGTGACAATCCTATAACGGTGAATAAAAATATGCTTGGTGCCTAACTCAACATTAATCGCTCAATCAATATCATAATATGAAGGCATACCAAGCAAATTCATAGAAAAAATATCCATGAACTCGTAATCAATAAAAATATAATTTAAAGAAAAAGGTGATAAAATACAAGTATCGTGAATATAAACTAAATAAGACAAACACATTATCTCAACCAAGCGATGAGCTTGGAGAAAAGATATAACTCTCTTAGGACCTGAATAAAGCACATACTTGAAAGTTCTCCCTAGCACACACAGCGAAGATAAGGTCACGGTCTTAGCATAACAATCTATGACAACATGATGAGGAGCTAACCAATCCATACCCAAGATGACATCAAAGTCTACCATATCTACTACTATCACATCTACCCAAGTCTTACACCTAGCAAATGTCATAACACAAGATTGGTGCACCCGATCCACCACTAAAAGTTCTCCTACAGGGGTAGATACATAAAAAACATGGCAAGAGGCTCTGTAGCATAATAAAACCCCAAAGAAAATTGTGCAGAGACATTGGAGAAAGTCAACCACAAATCAAATAACACAAGTGTAGATTTAAAACTAACTGGAATCATACTTGTGATGATAACATTGAAAGTCTCTGCCTTCGTCTAGTCCATCGACCATCACCACAGGAACTACTACCTCTTAGTCTCGCATCTCAAATATAAACTTTAACTATCACAACTGATATAAGTTTAGCTTTAAAAATACGGAGGGGATAGTCCTTCGCCACATGGCCAATCTCATGACACACATAGCAAACCTTTTACTAGACTTAATGGAAAGAGGTAAGGCTGAACTAGGATGATAACCCAAAGCTGCCAAACCAAAATATCAACTATCAAAACTCTACAAGGTTTCTTACACTGTTCTACCATGATATTTATGACTGACTCTAAAATCTATACATCGAGAAGTGCAACCTTTGAACTTACCCAGACGACTTTTTGGTCCCTCTCTGAGATGCTAGAAGAATAAACTCAGTCATTTTAGCATGATCCATAATGAATTGAAGCGATGCTTCATACACTATTATCTAAGTTATAGCAAGATGAAGATAAATATCTAAACCCTTCACAAACTCCTGAATCTTCTCAGAATCAATGGCAATACTGGCATTAAAATATCTAGACAAGGAATAGAATCATCCCTCACACTCTACAATAATCACAGAGCCCTGATCCAACTGATTAAACTCATCTCTCATATGATCCCTCAAATTATAATTGCACAAACCTATCAAAAAAGGCCTCCGCAAATTGATCCCAGTTCATCTCTTTTGAGTGATCGGCAACCCAGAACTAACCTTCACTAATCTCTGATTGGATCTCTTAATTAGTAAGTAGAGCGAGAAACCCCGTGCAATTCAAGTAAACTAAGGTTATGCAACTTCTTATGACAATCCATTAAGAATTCATAGGCATCCTCACCTATAGCCTCACCAACCTAGAAGGAACCAAACGAGTGAATCTTTCAAACCTCTTCTGATTCTCTAAAGACATACTTATACTCACAATAATAGAAGGCATAGTAAACTTGGCTAGCTGAGAACCCATAAAAAGAGGCATCATGGAAAAAGGTCGATTTCCAAATTTTGTAACACCATACTTAGATAGAGGCACTAAAACAGGAATCCTACTCAGAGTCTATGGAGTACCATAAGAAAATAGCGGAACAGTAGGAGAATCTATAATCTAAATTGAAAGAACACCATAGGCAGACTCTGGTACAGATGTAAGTACAAAACTCAGAGCTGGAACACACCAGGTGCACTCATATGAGTACCCTCCAGATGGGTCAATAACCAAATCAACCCCTCTAAAACAGGGGCAAAAGAACTCTGTAGGATCGGAGTAGGACCCATAAATTTAGGCTCAACGAATTGTCTTCTAGTGCTATCTCTGGATGAGACAAATTCTCGTTCCAATGCTCTACGTAAATCCTGACCATGACTTACAACTCGCCCCTAGATTGGGCTCTCTCCACATATAATGGATCAACTAGATTCACTAGATCTAATCCTCACCATATGTGCAAAACAGAGTAAAAATAACTTAGAAACAAGGTATGAACAATCCACACAATATAGATTAAAATAAGTGAAGTTTCCTAAAGCCATGTTATAGCCTCTAGAATATAGATACAAAAGTCTATGTACCAATCCGTGATACTCTATTGGACACCCTGTTCTTATATTATTGAGACCAATGACCCTGGCTGCTCTAATACCAATTTGTCATAACCATAAAACAAAGGTCATGGTGGTACTTATTGCAGAAAACCTTAACAAGTAAGCATATCACCCAAACTTATATGAAAAGAAGAATCAATACCTAAACCCAAGGCAAGAATCCTAGATCAGAGTCAAACTACACACTTATGTAGTAAAGTCAAATAATAATAGTCCAAAAAGGATTAAAACTTGTCTCAAAATATTAAATAATACGTTAAATAGGTAGGAAGATGTAGTAATTCATAAAATCTAGGCTTTATCCACCAAAAATAGTGTAACTAAACATACGTATATCAATACCATGCAAACAACATCATATAAGGCCCCACACGGTCACACATAATAAATAATGTCTAAAAAACACCAAATATTAATCGTATAGGCCCTTACACGGGAACACAAATTACTTAAACACATTTTCCATGATACAACCCCATACTCTTAGCATGCTTTTACATTATTATTAACTATCCAACCTAGTAAAAAAATTCAATTCATAACCTACCTCGAATTTAGAAAATCTATTAAAAGAGCCTTCAGTCTGTAGCTTTCACCGTATTCATGGATCCAAAAATTAGGTAAAACACATAATTAAAGAACCTATGTGTCAAAAGAAAGTCATCGATACAAATATTACCCACTTTTGAATTACGGAACAAATAGATTGCAAAATGGTTTGGAAAAAAGGGTAAAACTAGAATTTTTGTCCAAAAATATTATTTTCCATGTTTAAATGAACTCATAGGAGAAACCCCAGCTGAAAATGGAGTGAAATTGGGGTTTGAATAGAAAAAATAATGTTTTGTTCCTTTTGCATCAAAATCCCCAAATTTCATGTTTAAATCTATATTTAAACATGATTTATATGATATAACTGAAGAAAAGTAGTTGAAATAGGAGTTTTGGAGCTTACCCATGCTTTGAAATGGAAGAAAAAAACTCAAAAACTTTAACCCCAAGCTCCAAGTCTAGAAAATTGTGTAACAAATCTACAAAAAGGGAAAATAAAGTACCTAGGGATCGGCTAAGAGACAATGAGGTCCTATGGGAAGCTATCGCTTAAGCGACCAGGCGTCTCTTAAGAGATGCCCGCCTCATCACTACATGGCTTGGTAGTTGCTTAAGCGACAACTATATGACTTGCCAGTATCACATAAGTGACCAGGCCATCGCCTAAGCAAGGATGGTGTCGCTTAGGAAATATTTTGGCTTTTAGGCCAAGTCACTTAAGTGACCAAAGCATAACTTAAGCAAGTACACTAGCTGAATACTGTGCCAGCTACAGACTTGGAGAATTCCATGTCTTCGCAGACCCCTGGAGATTCATCTGGAATCTTGATTATGCAAACAAAATATGCAACCCAATTAAACTAGATGATCCATACTCAATCGCCATAATAATTTTTTTCAAAAAACATTGTTTTCACATAATTGACCCCCGAAACCTAGTTTCATTATTTTCAATACAAAGGGTTGAAATGAGATATAAAAGTTGTAAAACCATACCAACTACGTTATCAACCTAAAGTCAATATTCTGGATCTACTAGCATTGTTCGTGTTTCCATCTAATGAATAGATCAAAATATGTTGACCAAAGTCAACTAATGAGCCTTTAAGAAACCAAAAACTACAACCTCACATAAATAACACCAAAATACATCAAAAACAACACCAAGAATTAGGCTACTCCTTAGAAACACTATAATTCAACCCCGAAAAGGGATAAAATAGTCAAATTACACAAAAATAACTAATTTACACAAATTACCAAGAATTAGGCTACTACACCTATACTAAACCTTAACCACTAGAACCTCCATAGAGCGCAACAGCCTGGCATCCCTAGCTAATAAGAAAACCAACTCTTCCATGAAGGTTAACGCTCATCCAAGTAATTTGAGTCCCACCAAAGCATATGAGACTCAATAGAAATGTTCTTTCATAACATAGAAACTCAAAAAATAGATGAACAACAACAAAATCTGAGAGTAAGTATAACTCATAAGATACCTCTCCAACTTTACAAAGGAACTCAAAAGGTTTAATATATCTGAGGTTGATCTTGCCTTTCCTCTAGAACCTCATCATATCTTTCATGTTAATACTCGAAGGAATACCCATTCTCCAACTCCAAACCTTAAGCCACAAAGACAATCTATATAAGCCTTCTTTCTACTCTGAGTTGTCCTCAACCCATCCAAAATCACCCTGACTCTATCCAAGAACTCCTAAAATAAGTCAGTATCATGGGGTCTAATATTTGAGATGACTAACCAACTAATTATAGAATGACAATGCCTATCATATAGAGCTCAAATGGTGTCATCTTAATAATTTGATGGTATTTATTATTATACGCAAACTCTGCCAAAACCAAGTGTTGCTCTTACTAACCCCCAAAGTCCATAAAACTAGCTCGAAGCATATCCTTAATAACTTGAATAGTCTGATCTGACTGATTGTTGGTCTAAAGGTAAAAAGTTATGCTAAGATCTGCCTAAGTACCCAACTCCTCTTGAAAAGCTCTCCAAAAGGTAGAAGTGAACATTGAGCTCTAGTTTGAGAAGATAAATATAGGCACTCCATGCAAGTTTATTACCTCACAAACATAGATAGTGCTAACCTCTCAACTCAGAAGGATATCTATATAGGAATGAAATATGCTAATTTGGATGACCAATTCAAAGTAACCCAAATACCCTCATAACCATAAGATGTCTAAGAAAACCCACTAATAAGGTCCATGGTGATCTGCTTCCACTTCCACTTAGGAATAGGCGATCTCTGAATGAAGTCACCAGGTCTCTGTTGATCGGTCTTCACCTATTGACAACATAGGCAATGAGCAACAAAGTCGACCACATCTCTCTTCAGGACACTCCACTAATAATGTTTCCTCAAATCTCCATACATATTAGTTGTACCAAGGTGAATAAAATATCTGGAGTTATGAGCCTCACGCAAAATCCACTCAATTATGTTTCCAACCTTTGAAACACAAATACGGCTATAAAATCATAGAATAACCTCAGAATCTATAGTAGCCTTCTTGGACTCTCCACTCAATAGCTGATCACAAATAATACAAAGTCTCATATCCTTCAACAAATAGCCCAGAATATACTTAAATAATGTAAACCTCACATCAACACTAGCATGAATTCTTCTTAGTTTATAAATATCATATCACACTATTAAATTTGCTATAAATAAGATGTCCCACTTTAATAGCCTCTGAGTAACTGAGATAGAAGTCAAGCTACCTATACTAACTACCTATTAGCTTAAGGCATCCTCTTTTATTTTTTCCTTTCCTAGATGATATAGAATAGAAATGTAATAATTCTTAAGCAACTCCATCCATCTATGCTATAAAAAATTAAGCTCTCTCTAGGACATAAGATATTAAAAACTATAATGATCAATGTAGATCTCACAATGCATGCTATAATGATCATGCCTCTAAATCTGAAGTGCAAAATCTATCACTACTAACTCTAAATCATGAGTGGGGGCTTTCTGCTCGTGTTCCTTCAGCTACCTCAATGCAAAAGCAATAACATAACTTTACTAAATCAACACAAAACCCAAACCAGTATTAAAAGCATTGCAATATATGGTGAATCACTTACCTTCAACAAGAAGAGTCAATACATGAGCTAAAGTAAGAAATCCCTTAAGATTTCAAAATCTCAACTCACACTCCTCAATCCACTGGAAAGAGACCTACTTTCAATTTAATATGGTCATTGGCACTACAATAGTGGCAAAACCCTCAATGAACCTCCTATAATAATTAGCCAAACAAATAAAGCTATGAACCTTAGATGGAGAAGTAGGCCTGACCTAATAACAAATAGCCTTAATCTTTATTGGGTCCACCATAATCTCATCCTTAGACACCATGTATCATAGGAATATCATCGACTCTAGCCAAAACATACACTTTGAGAATTTGAAAAAAAAACATATGATCTCGCAAAGTTTGGAGCTCAATTCTCAAATGCTGCATATGTTCCTACCTACTCCTTGAATAAAAATGAATGATGTCGATAAAAACAATCATGAAAGAATCCAAATAAAGCCTAAACATGCAGTTCACTAAATAAATAAATCCAGTTGGGAATTAGTCAGCCAAAAGATATCATCAGGAACTCATAATGACCATAACAAATTCTAAAGGCTGCCTTTGGGATGTCCTTAGCCCAAATCCTCAACTAATGATAACTAGACCTCAAATCAATCATAGAGAACACCTCTACTCCCTGGAGCTACTCAAATAAATCATAAATTATAAGGCATAAGAATATGTTCTTCATCATCACCTTATTACGTTACCTATAGTCTATACACATATGAAGGAGACATCTTTCTTCTTGACAAAATAAGATATAAGCACCCTAGGTGTCACACTAAACCAAATAAAACCTAATCTAGAAGATCATGTAGCTAAAAATTTAGCTCCTTAAGCTCAGTAGAATCAATACGATAAGGTTCCATAGAAATAGGTTGAGTGTCTTGTTAAAGATCAATAATTAACTCAATATCATGCTCAAAAGAAAGACCAGGTTGACTGGTAAGAAAAAAATCATGAAACCCAAAGATTATAAAAATAGAATCAAGTGAGAGACTCTCCACAGCAACATCATGAATATAAGCGAGGAATGATTCAAAACCCTTCAAAATAAGCCTTCTACCCTAAACATAAGAAATAATCCCCGTTGACTTTCAACTAATGGATCCCTAGCATAAAATTAGGGGTATATCGGGCATGTCTAAGTTAATGGTTTTTGCATAACAATCCAAAACCACGTGATAGGGAGATAACCAGTCCATGCCTAGAATCACATCAAAATTTACCATATCTAATACAATAAGATCAACATAAGTATCAAACTCTTGAACTTTCAAAACATAAGATCTATAAACCTGATTCACTACTAAAGAATCACCCACGGGAATAGATACAAAAAAAAATAGAAATAAAAAATCCTAAGATAACTCTTACTGTAATGCATAATAAGGTGATAAATAAGAATAAGTGGATCCCAGATCAAATAAAGAAGTAGTCAACTATTGGTACACTAAAACCATACATGTAATAATAACAACTAAAGACTCTACTTTGGGTCTACCAAATAAGACATACAATAGACAATGCCTGCCAACTGACTTAGCACCTAACCAATCTCCTATCCTACCTTTATGAGGACCTTTACAAGCTCTCTGAGGACCACTCTAATGACCATGCATACCACCTTTTGTTGTATGGGGTACTGCACTAATAGGTAGAATTCTTTGAGTTGTTGGAACAACTTCCTCATGACTTACACAATCTCAAGAGAAATGGATGAAGGACCCACAATCATAACATGCCCTAGGCATTGTACTAAAACTATCAAACCAGCCTAACCCAGAATAACTCACAACAACAAATCAATTATTAGTGACAAATGATTTCATCACCTATAAACCATAAGTTGTCACAAAAAATATTGTTTTATGAATAAAATTCTATTAATAAGTTGTCCCTAAACATGGGTCGCTAAATGTATACAATATCAATTTAGTACTTTTTCGCTTGAAAAGTTTTATTACCGATAAAACAAATAGTCATTCCCAAATATCACGACATTTGTGATGAAGTTTTTTGTCATAAAATTTGTAATTATTTTGTAGTTGATAATATGATTTTGTCATTAAAAAGTTATTAATACTGAAAAAAACTAATATCACTAATTAGTTTAGTTTAATTAGTGACGAAACCAATTGTCCCTAACATTATATATACTTCGTAGTTAAAAAATATAATTTCATCACTAATGAGTGCATATACTAGGACAAATACATTTTTGTCACTAAATATAGTCAACTTATGACAAGTTATTTTGTGACAAAAATATTTGTCTTAAAAAGTTTATTATAGTCACCTACACCTTTAATGATAAAATCACTTGTCACTAATAACAAACATTTTGTGACATTTAATAAATTAATATTGGCATTTATATTTTAAAATAAAAAATGCATAAATTAAAAATAAAATAATAAATATGACAAATAATAATAAAATACAATAAAATACTCATATCATATAATTAGGAACAACTAAAATTATGTGGTAATATCTTATTACAAGTTCCTTAAATAAAAGTAAAGTATGTCCAATAAGAAAATCTAACTGAGATATCCTAAATATCTCCTAAACAAAAAATAGATATGTTGGTTTCCTCCAAAGTAGAAATAGTGTAGTGATGATGAACTTGAAAGCAGTCTTGATGCTATTCTCTCCTTTTATACCAATGGATATGGAGACGAAAAAAATTAAGATTGCATTTGAAGTGTTAATACTTGACTCAAAATGGTAGTATTCATAACATATTAGTGTCTTTCACATGTTATTTAATTAATAATAATAGTCTAGAATCAGATAAAAAGAATTGTCTAAAGCATAAAAACAAAATGATATGAGCAACAAATTAATGAATGGATAATTAGAGATCTCGAAAGCTGCAATTAAATTTAAACATGTGATTTTTGTCATTAAAAACTCCAATAGATACCTAAGCATATGGTTGGCATGTGAAAGAAAAAGCAATCTATACATTAATTAATTAATCAATTATTCTAAGTCAAATCTAGACTTATAGCTCACTAAGTTATGTGATTCTACTATCTTCAATCATATCAGCTATAAAACAATATGTAAGACTATGACATGAGTTTAAATATAGAAATTGTTGTTGAAAAAAAAAAAGAAAGTGATAGTTCTATGTGCCAGTGAACTTCCCTAAATACTGCAAAAATTTGCTATCAAGAATTAAGGAAGAGTTGATCAAAACCATCCTTGAATGATCGGATACACCAGAAACAAAGACTAAGAAACTAAGAAGGATTGCAATTACAACTCTACAATATTGATATCCTACTTCCATAGCCTTAAAATGTATGAATTTAGTTATTGCCTCTTTATCTCTACTTAGAATAGCTGAAGTATTACGTTTTGGGCATACCCAATACTAATTTTTGTTAAAGAGGTAAGTTATCAAATTATGCTATCACAATATTAATAAAATACAAATAATATAAAATACAGCTTTTTGTTAAACATAGATTTTGAACTTGTGTAATAAATAGTAAAAATATATCAAAAGTTGACATCTGATAAAGTTCAGTCTTTATTACATTTTAGAATAGAAATATCCAAAGTTAGAGACTAAATGCTATAAAATTATATTTATATATTTAATAAAAAGAATTAAAATAGAACATACCATATAAAGTTGTTCTGCTTCAAACTCAAGTGCCTGTTTTGATAGATCTAGTAACAAAAGCATGAAATTATAGACACCTCAAATTGAAAAATTACAAAAACTCACAATAAATGGTTAATATGTCATCTTTGACAACATTTATATATTTATTTTCTTCTTCCCATAAAAGATTACAAAAATCCTGCAATAATTAAGAGTAGATAAATAAAACTACCACATTTTATGAGCCAATATCACATAGAATGCGAAGATTGATTTATCGAAAAGGTTATAGAGTTAGGATTGTATGACATTAGACCTACAGTTGAAATTTTTTTGGATGGAACTAAAGTTGAAGATATTACTAAGAAGTTATTTGCAACTGAAAGCAAAAGTACATAGACAAATTAGAGGATTAAAAGTCACAAAAATAGTGTGATGGAGAAAAGTAGTATGCAAATAGTCTAGCTAGTGTTTATTAAAAACATGAACACTAAATTTGTGATACATTATTCGTGTAAGTAATTGAATAATATAGACATCTTTCTTGAAAAACAAATAATGTTAAGATTATACACAAGAAAAAGGATCTTAAAATGGGCATGGTTTATATTAATATCTATCCTCACTATGAAGTTGAGAAGGAGTCTATTAACTACTTATTTTTTTAATGTGGATTCACTGCAACTATTTGCAAGAAGTTATTACTATGCTAAGGTGTTCATAGGTCTATTTCACAATGCAATGGATGAATAACATGAATGGTAAGGTAGTATGGAAATGGAAAGACTAATATTGCTGAGATATAAAGAATTATGTTGGCTAGCTATCTATTTCCTCTAGCAAAAACTAAATAGGAGAATATTTCAAGGCGAACAAAGATTTGATGTTCACAAATATCATTCAACAATCAGTTGGTAGAGATTGTTTGACCAGAAATAGACAAAATGCTATAGTCTATAAAAATAAACAACATACTACTGTAATCTAAGAGCTTCATCTAAGATGAAAATAGTATTCCAACAACTAACCATTTAATGTAATAGTCAATTCTAGATAGCTGAATAAGGTTTGATGTATGGGAGCAGATTACTTTATGCATTTAGGACAATGATGAGAGGTAAATTTAACACTCATTTAGACTCCACTTTTGTGCATACTACTATGATTTGAATGTTTAAATGAGACAACTTTGTGAATAAATGCACTATTTTCCATGTTTTGTAGTCACACATGTTATGAGAAGGAAAGATATGGATAGGTTAAAACAATCAAAAAGGAAAGAAGAAGTGCAACTAGAAGACCTGAAGCAGAAACCATCCTCAGTTACTGCGATGGTGGTCTGTGGTTCATGATCGCAGCCAGTCAAGAAATACGAAAGTACCGCAATCGTAGCTAAGCGAGAATTTTCCCAAGGAAAGTTTTGTAATTTCACCCAACCAAATCCATTTCCTTTTATAGGCTTAAACCCTTTATCTTTTGAGACATTCACAATTCTAGAGATTTTTATCCTATCCTTTATTTACGGTTTTATCACTTGGACATCGGAATAAAATTTGTACTATTCTTGAAATAAGAAGACATTAGAGTTACTCCTAAGTAAAAAATTGAAAAATTCCATTGAGGACTCATTGGAATTTAAAGTGTGGTACGCATTCTTTTTATTTTTCATGAATCAAATTGATGAAGATTTTGATATATTTTGTTTATTATCTTCATGAGTTACTAGTTCTTCCTTTCATGATTATGGTAGAATATAGTGAAATTGTGTATAGGTTGTGATGTATTTGTGTATATGCTAATTTTTTTATGATGGGTTTTTCTATTTCTTGGTTAAATTAGTTGGGATTTGTGGGTGAAAGGCTCAAATACTCAAAAATGAGATTGTGGGTGAAAACCCTAAACTCTTGAAAGCTCACATCATCCTTGAAAAAGGGATATGGGTGAACTTAAAATCCATAGCTTCCTTGAATGAGGGCTATAGGGGAAAAAGAAATAGTGGACAATAATTGATGTAGTTTACTATCTTTTTGCTATCTTAGAAATAAGGGTGAATGGAGAGTAGGCTATATTTTGGGCATCTTTCTAGAAATAGGGATGTCCAATTAAGGTGTTGGGTAGTTTGAATTGACACACTCATTAGCTACTCGAAAAGGTCAATGAGTGACATCCTTGAGACTTTGTGGACAAACTAGCCTCAAGGACTTTCAACCTAGCAAACCACATCATTAACGATTAGAATTTGCACCAAATCATCACATTCCCATGCATAACTTTATCCTAGGAAAGCATAATCCCAAGATCCATTTCCAATTAATTACTCTCTAATTATTATTAGTCTCGAATTAGTATTTTTGAAGTCCAAAAATAATTATATATTTGAAATGATTCAAAACCCCCAGAATATTTGTATAATATATTTAATTTAGCAAGTGACTTTACTTTCAAACTTATTTAATCACCACTCACATTGCTCCTCGTGGATTCGACCCCAACTCAAAGTTTTACAATTATATTGAAAATGATCTCCTTGTACTTAAATTGAAGTGTATGTTGGGCGTTATAAAAAATGGTGTTGATGTTAGGGAACAATTTGGCGTATTGAGTTAGTTTAGAATTTTAGCTTACTTGCTTTGGTTCAAACTTGTAAATATTTATTTGTCATTTTCTTTTGTTCCTTGTTTTAGGTAGATTTTTATTTTTGTTTATTTGTAACTATGGCATCTTTGAATGATTACAAGTTTAGTGGTTGGAAATCTTATCTTGATATTCCATGTCCATATTGTGGTGGATCCCACTTTTGGCAAGATTGTAGATATGCTCCCTGAAAAGAGATGTGTGCACCATCTTGATCCTCTTGGGAGTATGATTATTTCTTATGTGGTGGTCTAGATGGACATTGGAGCAATTATCCAAATGCCCCTTCCCCTCGTTATACTAACCCAAATGCTAGTTCTTCTTATGAGTTTTATAGGTCTTATGATGAGAAAAAGGAAGAACAATGTGCCAAATATAATGGCGTTGAAGCAATACTTAAACTTATCTTTGATCAGGTAGAAATAACAGGGGATAACATACATCTCATACATTAATCCATTAGGCCATGTAAAAAGAAAATCAAAAGGATAGAAGAAATGGGTAATGAGTCTGACATCTCAAAAACTGTAAACATACCCATAATTCAAAATGAGGTTAAGGAATAAAAGATGTCAAGCCACAGGATCATGGTGAGATTTATATTGAAGTATCCTCGGTGATTTCACAACCTACCAAACCAAATGTAGGAGATAATGCAAAAAATGAGGAAATAGTACTAGAGTGAAGAAGATGACAAGCAAATCTTTTGCGAAGTCTCTAGTCCATTATGGGATGAGAATGTCTAGAGAAATGCGACTCTAGAGTTAGGAAGAATACCTTATTCAAACCACCTTTCAACATTGTGTTTGGTGGACGTGATGAAAATTAAACCACCCAAGAAAATCATGAACAATGGAGATGAGGTACAAGATTTGTATATTTTGGAGTTTTTCATCCTAATAAGGCCCAATGAAGCCCATCAATTGAAGGTCAATAAATTCAAAGTTCAAGGTGGAGAAAGTGTATACTTGATGTTCTCACCAATACCTAATAAGCCTATTTCAAAATTGGATGCCAAATTAGGTAAAAGGTTCAATTCCTCAAAGTACCATGATAGAAGATGTTTTGTCATGCCCTTCCATTTTCTCAATGCACTTCAATGATGTATTGATCAAAAATTAGGTATGAAATTCAAATCCTTTAAGTGAAGACATAAATGATAGTTAAAGAGGCATTATGTCGTGATGTTAAATAAAGAGTTTGATGGGAGGCAACCCGTTATGTTCATGTTTACATAACTAAGTTAAGAAGTGTGGAATCCATGTAGAAAATAGGGAAAAATAGGGGAGTAGAATGCCTAAGGTACCACAATCATGACTTGAGGAATGCGATTACGGTATTGCGATTGCACTGATTATACCACGATCACGACTCTGTGTCCCATTTTCTACAGGGTTATCAATGTTATTTCAGGGATCCTTTTTTCCCTTCTTATACTTTTGGATTATGTAGTGAGGTCATTACAAGTCTTGTAGTGGGTTTTGTGGCCCTGCACCTATGCGTATTTATTATTTTAAAATACTTAAATTTAGTTCACACAAACCATGAAAATTTTGTGAATTGATTATTTTCATTTTTAGTTTTCTATTTATTTTAATAATGATGTTGGGTGAGCCTTTTCCTATGATAGATTGAGTAATGAAATTTTTAAGGAAAACGAGTCGTGATTGGGTTTTGAGTTACAGATGAAGGGAAGTCTGAGTACCCATAGCATCGGGGCTACAAATGCAAGGGAAGTCTAAGTACCTATGGCATTTTGGATTTAGGATCACACTTATACCGATGGAAAAGTCTGAGTAGCCACATGATTTACCCATATGAAAGTGATACGGATCAAGCTATGAAAGATGAAATCTACGTAAAGAACCAAAAGATAATCCATGCAAGAAAATAAAGATAGATAAATTGTCATAAGAAACTAAAAGGAACGAAAAACCAATGAGTGTATCAAACTCGAAGATCCCTAAAACTCATAGAATCAAACTCTAATTTCTTATATGGACCAAGAGGGATTCAATACCCTCAAAACCCTCATTTCTAAGCAAACAATCAGCAAAAGTTTCACCAACACTCTTTCAAGAGAAATGTTCATTCAATATAAAAGATAAGCTAAGAAGAAATAACCCTAACAATTAGCTATTTATAGTCTACTATATAATGGCCCAAAAGTGTCTCATACTAACTATTTATAGTCTACTACATAATGGGCCCAAAAGTGTCCCATAACAAATATTACTAAAATACCCGTAATAAAATTATTACTCAATGTTATGGGTTCATACTTGAAAATGTGAAACACCTTGGAGGAACTCAAAATGTATTCACACACGTTCATATACATGAATAAGCCTTGAAGGATTTGCAATTCCCAAGCTTGGCTCCTTGTAAACAGTCTTGAGCTCCTCTTTCCTATATCATTCTCTCCATCTTGGAAGGAATTTGACCTCAAGTTCATGGCTTCATCATTCTCAATAGTGTCAATAAGTGAGATGTTACACATATTTAATGTGTTATGCACTTGGTATTCCAAAGAAAGATCGATTTTATATGGATTATCATTAATTATTTCAAGAACTTGAAAGGGGACATCACCCTTTGGCATCAACTTTTATTTTCTTTGTGTTGGAAATAGATCCTTAAAAAGGTGAACCCAAACCAAATCACCCAGTCCCAGTACAAGCCTTTTTCGTCCCTTGTTGGCCCTCTTAGCAACTTCTTGGTTTCGCTTCTCAAGGTAGAGTCTGACCTTTTTATGCAATTTTTTTATCACTTCTTCTCTTTTATTTCCATCTAAACTCAACACAAGACCATTAAATAAGGGAGTTAAATCTAAAGAGGTAAGGGGATTTAGGCCATACACACACTTAAGGGGAGTCATACCGGTAGTCCAATGGATAACACGATTATAAGAAAACTCGACTAGGGGTAGGTGATCCTTCCAACAAGTCATCTTACCTTTAACCATGGAGCATAGCATAGAACCAAAGGTCTTATTTACTACTTCCCTTTGGCCTTCGATTTGTGGGTGGCAAGAAGTTAAGAATAGCAATTTTATACCAAGCCTACCCCACATCGATTTTCAAAAGTGACTAAGGAACTTGGAGTCCCTATCACTAATAATGGTACGAGGGATCCCATGTAATTTAAAAATATGTTATTCAAACAATGAGGATACACTAGATGCATCCTCACTCTTAGAGCATGGGATAAAATGGGCCATCTTTGAGAATTGGTCAACCACCATAAAAATGCTATCCCCACCTCTCCTCATCCTCGGCAATCCCAAAACAAAGTCCATAGAGATATCTATCCATAGGCATAGGGGAGTGGGCAGTGGGGTAAACTACCCTTGGGGTAGGAGGCGTGATTTATCACTCCTATAATTCTTACATTGGCCACAAATCATAGAAACATCATTGCGCATTTTGGGCTAATAGAATTGTTCCTCTAGGACCCCGAGGGTATTTTCAACCCTAAAGTGTCCCTTCTTCTAACATCGGTATATGATTTTTATCTACTCTGGGCTGTCTTAAGTCATTCTCTAATATCTTTACGTCCTCCATTGCCTAATGAACAAGATCCGGCCCAAACAACTGTGTCTCATCTACTTCATACCACCCTATTGGCGACCTACATCTTCTCCCATATAGTGCCTCAAAAGAAGCCGTCTTAATACTGACATGATAACTATTATTATATGCAAACTCTATCAATGTCAAGAGATCTAACCAAGTACCTTTGAAGTCAATCACGCAGGCCCTCAATATATCCTCAAGGGTCTGAATAATACACTCAGCTTGCCCATAAGTCTGAGAGTGGAATGCAGTACTCAGATTCACTTGGGTACCTAAACCCCTCTGAAAAGATCTCCAAAACTGAGAAGAGAATTGCATACCTTAGTTATATATGATCGATACAGGTGCTCCATGCAAGAGGATTATTTCTTCAATGTAAAGCTTGGAATAATCATCTCCCGAATAGTTGGTCCTCACCGGTAAAAATGAGCTAACTTGGTCAGCCGATCTATAATCATCCAAATAGAATTATACTAGTTTCGGGATTTTGGAAGTCCCGTAATAAAGTCCATATTGATAATCTCCCATTTTCACAAAGGCAAAGCTATCTCTTGGGATGTACCACTTAGTCTCATATGCTCTATCTTAACTTGGTGACAATTTAAACACTTGACAACAAAATTAGCCACATCACGCTTCATATCATTCCACCAGTATATAGCTTTTAGATCATCATACATCTTAGTAGTACATGGGTGAATAACATATCTCAAAGTGTGGGCTTCGATAAGGATCCTCTTTTACAACTCATCTACATCTGGCATACATAGTCTACCTTGATATCTCAAGATTCTATCACCACCAATTTCAAAAGACATCACCTTCTGTTGACCCACACCTTTCTTTATCTGCATTAAGATGGGATATTATAACCTGCTTTTCTTTAACTACTGCACAAAGGGAAGATTTTGCTACCTCATGAGTAACCACTCTGCTATCTTTGAAATCCAAGAGTCGTACTCCTAGATTTGCAAATTGGTGAATATCTTTCACCATCTCCCTCTTTCCTTTTTCAACATGAGAAAGACTGCCCATAGATAACCTGCTAAGGGCGTCATCTACCATATTTGCCTTGCTCGGATGGTAGTGCAGGCTTATGTCATAATCCTTTAAAATCTAAAACCAACGCCTTTTCCTGAGATTTAATTATTTCTGTGAGAAAACATACTATAAACTTTTGTGGTAAGTAAATATATCAATATGTATCCTATAGAGATAATGCCGCCAGATTTTAAGCGCAAACACCATAGCCGCTAACTCCAAGTCATGGGTGGGGTAATTTTGGTCTTGAACCTTCAACTACCTAGATGCATAGGCCACCACCTTACCATGCTGCATAAGTACACACCCAAGTCCCACACGGGATGAATCACAGTACACAACAACCCCCCCGTACCTTTCGAAAGAGTCAAAAAAAGAGCAGTTGTCAACTTATCTTTTAACTTCTCAAAGCTATTCTCATAGGAGTCAGACCATACAACATCACCTTTTTTATTAGTCAACTTAGTAAGTATTGCAGCTATGGAAGAAAAACTCTCTACAAATCTTCTGTAATACCCTGCCAAACCCAAGAAGCTCCGAATATCGATTGGAGTCATGGGTCTAGGCCATTTTCTTACTGCCTTAATCTTATAAGGATCAACTTTAATCCCATCACTATACATGATATTCCCCAAGAAAGAAATAACATTAAACCAAAATTTGCACTTAGAAAATTTTGCATATAACTTATGATCTTTGAGAGACTTAATGATGATTCGGAGGTGATTGGCATAGTCTTCCTCACTCTTGGAATAAATTAGAATATCATCAATAAAAACTATAACAAAAAGATCTAAAAACTGATGGAACACCCTATTCATAAGATCCATGAAGGATGCCAGGGTGATAGTCAACCCAAAGGACATGAGTAGGAATTCTTAATGATCGTATCTGGCTCGAAAAGTTGTTTTGGGAATGTCTGACTCTTTAACTTTCAACTGATGGTATCCCGAACAAAGGTCTATCAATGAAAAATATTTACCACCCTAAAGTTGGTCAAAAAGATCATCAATCCTAGGTAGAGGATATTTATTTTTTACAGTGACCTTATTTAGCTGGCGGTAATCTACGCACATAAGCAAGGAACCATCTTTCTTTAGCATGAAGATTACAGGTACACCCTAGGGAGAAACACTGGGATGTATAAAAACTTTGACTAGAAGGTGTGCTAGCTGTTCTTTCAACTCTTTCAGTTCTACAGGAGCCATCCTATATGGCGAAATAGAAATAGGATGGGTGTATGGAATCAAATCAATACCAAAATCTATTTCCCTATCAGGTGGTATTCTTGGGAGATCATCTGGAAAGACTTATGGAAACTCATTTACCATAGGGACTAACTGGAGAGGAACACTTTCGACATTAGAATCTTTAACCCAAATAGGATGATATAAACAACCTTTGGAGATAAGTTTACGAGCTCTGACATAAGATATAAAGTTCCCTCTAGGCGCAAAAGAATGCCCCTCCCATTATATCACTGGTTCATTCAGAAAAAAAAAATGACTCTTCGGGTTCTATAATTTAATGTGGCATAATATGAATGAAGCCAGTCCATCCCTAGGATAGTATCAAAATTAATCATATCTAGGTATATGAGGTCTGCCACGGTATCCCGGCAACAAACAGTCACCACATAATTTCTATACACTCTTCTAGCCATAATAGAATCACCCACTGGAGTGGAAACAGAAAAAGGTTTCGTAATTTCATCGGGCTCAAACCCAAACCTGACAGCCATAAAACAGGTCACATAGGATAAGGTAGAATCGGGATTAAGTAATACATAAGCATCACGGGAAAAGATTTGTAACTTACTAGTGATTACATCTGGTGAGGCTTCCACTTCCTGGCGGTTGGACAACGCATATAACCGGTTGTGACCACTCTCGGCAACTAAGGTGGCACCCTTTTGGGGTGGTGGTGGTGCAGAAGAATTTTCCTGAGATTTAGCACCACTAACACTCCTTCTAGCCAAAGGACAATATCTCTGAAAATAACCCAACTGACTACATAAATAGCATACCAGCGAACCTAGCTGACACCTCTCTGGATGATGCCTACCGCAGATCTCATAACGCGGAAACGTACGATGCTGCTGAGCTATACTGCCATATGACTGGGTAAACTGAGCTCTGGATCTAAGATTAGTTTGGAAACTCTAAGTTCGTCGGTCTACTAGAGGTTTGGGTGCTAGCTGTGGACTAGGGATTACCACTCTGTGGCTGACTGTGGTTCTGATCCGCTGTTTTGTCTCTCTTTGCCTATTTTTCCTTCTCCCTATATTCAATGATTCTCTTCTTCTACTCGTGCACCTACTGCATATGCACTGACAGCCTACAGAAGTCCATGTCCCTGTTTAGCATAGCCCCCTTACATTAAAGCACTAAGTTATACGAAAGGCTGGATGAAAATTTTCTCATTTGGGCTCTCATATTACCAACCATCTACAGAGCATAACAGGCTAGTTGTTTAAATTTTAGCGTGTATTCCTTCACACTCATTTTCCCTTGCATAGGGTTTATAAACTTCTTAGCTTTGGCCTCTCTCAACATAAGGTGAAAGAACCGATCAAGGAAGGCTTCCACGAACTCGCCCCATATCGTGGGCTCACCACTCTCACCCTTAGAATCCTCCCACTCATTATACCACTGGTTTGCAACTTCTTTAAGATGGTAAGCAGCTAATTCCACCCGTTCCACCTCATCTATATGCATTATCTTGAAGATCTTCTCCATCTCATCCATAAAATCCTGTGGATCCTCTTCTACCTTGGTGCTTGAAAACTTGGGTGGGTTCATTCTCATGAGGTATCCCACCCTAGTAGCCTCAGATGTGACCGATGCCGACCCAACATCTTTTGACCGTTAAGTATGTATGGCTATAAATTGAGCAAGCATGTGAATGGACTATATGAACTCTGCATTCGATACCTCTCTTTCGCGAGGCTGAGTGCGGTCAGTCCCCGTCTGAAGAGCTCTGTGTGCCCTAGGTAGGCTAGTCTGAGTAAGTGGGACTCCCAAAGTAGTATAAATCTCCAGAGTCTGAGCATTATTTCAGGTCCTCATCCTATGAATGAGATAGACCTCATCTGTCTGTGTATTCTGATTGATAGTACGATGGGGTGGAATGATTGTTTTTCTGAAATACTATATATCAAGGATTATAGGACAAATTAGACTCCAAAGCCTGAACTAAAATACAAAGAGGGGAAATATTCCTAAAGTGTTGCACACTATACACCCATAAACATAACTCTACCCGACGTGATTTTAAAGACACCCTGGGACCATGAACCGTGCTCTGATACCAAGTTTATCACGACCCAAAATAGGGCTTGGCTATGATGGACATCTCAAACTATGAAGGACCAGGCATCCTAATCTATTTGATCTGGTAATCACGCACAACATTCATATAGTAAAAAAAATACAGAATGTTGATCTAATACAGAAATATGGTCATACTCTGGATTTCAGTTTAATAATCTGGAATGAAATCTGAAAATAACTAAACAACTTCTAGAACAGTCTGCAAAATATCTACTACATGATCGAAAGATAACTGTCTGAAAAGCAGGGACAAGCCCCCAGTAGACTAAAACCATAACTGATAATAAATGTCTAAAAATAACTAGGCATTCTAAAATATTGAAGGCCCACTGACTAGACCCTGCACTTCTTTCTAAAGAAATCTACTGCTCATCAGGACCCCTAGATTGTGCCTTAGAACCTGAAAGTTAGGGGGTCAATACAGATGTACTGGTATGCAGAAAAATCCAAAATAAAGCTTTTAATATAAATAAAATAGTTGATATCTAGTCATAAAACATCAAATATGATATAAATTCCAAAACACATGGGCATCTTTGATAATTGTAAAACTTTTCTGTCAATGCAGCCTCTGATCATTGTAGTACTTCTAAGTTAGGTAGCACTCCCCTACAATTCCAATATTCCACGGGCTATATGGAATCTGCCATTGACTCGGCGGGGAAGCCCCCAACCCAAGTATGCCGCAAGGGTTGGAGTGTCTGAGTCTGATATGCTATAGGGAACTAGGCCAACGTATAATAATATACCTAAATCGACAAATCACGGTTTTGGAAAATGAGTTGTTTTAACTTGTGCCTTCTTAGACGAACCATATAAGCTCTCTTTATGCCCAATTTTAGTCTATTTTGAAACATGCATCGTTCTAGTTTTAAAAATCTAAAAATCTGATTTCAAACATGCATTCTATCTTATTCTGAATTAACATGGCATTATTTGAGTTGGTGTCGTCATACCAAGACTTGCAAGTCCTTTTTTTGAGCCATAATGCACTATACATGATTCTTTCATCAAAACTCAATTCAGACCACCCAAATATTTAAATAGTATAAGAGATTTCATGTTCTGAAATATAAGTCAAGACTATGTAGGAATTCTTCAAACATATGGTGGTCATGCGCTTTTGCCAAAACCATGCACTCTTTCATTATATGTATATTCAACATTTATCTACATGCACAACCCTCTCTTTTGATTCCACAATCATGTTCAAATCATAGTATAAATCAAGACCTTTCATATCATGCTTTTCAAAACAATCCATATCATACAAATAATGTGAAAAATCATATCAAGAGAGGTATTCATTTTAATTCATGCTCTCAATTGAATATTCATCCTTAAACACATGAATATATATATAGATAGAATTTCAAATCATTTTGGGGAAAGGCCTAAAGACCAAAACAATGTCATTGAGACTTCTAAAACATAATTGTAAATCATAAATCTAAAAGCCTTTTCTTAAAATCATGATTTCTATGCCCATGAGATTTTTAGGAAAACCCCACGTACCTTAATTTAGGAATTGATGAATGATTCTTAAAGATTATGGTTTAGGGATTTCAAATCTTCAATTAGTTTTGAAAACCCACAGTTGAATCTTGAGTTATTTGGGTTTTTTGTTTGAAGTCCTAGAGAGTGTTCTTGAGTAATTTGGATGATTGTGAATGTATTCTGTAGTCTTTGGGATTAAATCCGGTGTTTAAGCTGATAACGAGGTGGAAAATACATAATGTATCCTTAATTAGATGGAATAAAATTATAATTGGGAGCCCAATTTTATGGGCCACAGCGACGCACCACAATCATAGTGGCTCACTAGAAATTAACAAATGGGATTCTTAGGGTCACCGCGACATGGAGCCATCGCGTTGTCCCACTGGTTGGGACAGAGCTTCAACGCGATGCTCCACAATCACGCTAGGCTACTACAATTTGAAAATTGTGAAATAGACCCCTTCTACGATGCGCCAAGCACCAAAATGACGGTGTTTTATTACTAGGACTTAAATTAGCCATAACTTCTTGGCCGGGTATCAGATTTGAGCGAATATTATATCGATGGAAAGCTTATTCAATTTTGCACATGATAAAAAGATGAAATTAGGGAAATTATATATGGTTTAAACTGTGCTAACTTTGGAAGTAAAAAAATGAGACTAAGTCATTAACACTATTCTACTCATTTAACTCTAAGAGCATATTACCATGAGCTAACGCATTGACAATGTAGGGCATTGCAGAGAAAGTCTCAATCCCCAAAAAAATTATTGAACCACTCATACTAGATGCAAGATAGATGTAACATGCCTAGACAACTCATGAAATCGAGCCTCATACTGTACAACAGTCATAAGCCCTGCTCTAATCTAAAAAATTAGTCCGTCAAATGATCTCTAAGACTACTAAGCATATACTTCATCAAGAAAACCTCAGAGAACTAAGTCCATGTCAAAGAGGGAGATCCATCTAGATTGGAATCAAGATAGCCACCGCACCAATGTTGAGCCATCAAATCCAACAAGAAGGCAATGTAATCCACACCATGACGATAAAGTTACAGACCTTATCCTCATAAGAAACCAAGAACTCATAAGCATCCTCGGTGCACCAAAAAACCTACGCAAAGTCAATTGAAAAAATCTACCAACATTTTCTGCTCCTCAACAGACATAGCTTGTTGGGCAATAATAGAGTGAGAAATCACCGGCATAGAAGGGTCCTCAACAATAGATACAAGTTGTGCTTCTTCCTCAATACCACTCTGTTCCACAGACTGAGAACCATCAAATGGTGAACTACCAACTAATCCCAAGATCTAAATGAATGCATCTCTGAGCAGTAAAGAAGAAGTAAATCCCAATCGAGCCCGAACTGGCCTAGACCACTATTAGAGTAGGTGGATAAATTTATAGCATAGGAGTAGGAATAGGATCTAGTGAAGGCCTTCTGTATTGGTCTCTAGTTAAGGTTGCATCTCCCTGTTGTACTATACCTTTGTGTCATCTATGAATTTTGGTAGGATCCTTAGCCGCAGGCTCGAGGTCCTTATCTCGTGTAGCGGTAGCACATACCCACACCACCTGCTAAAGAGTGAATTTAAAGAAATCTTTAGAAACCAACTCCCACTCTTAGCCCAAAATGATTCAAAGAAGTAAAGATCTCCTAAGAATGCCTGATAGCCTCCTGAATGTATGAAACACACTTTATCATTCGAACTACTTTTTATTGTACCAACAATATTAGTGAGCCTAGCACTCTATACCAATATGTCATCACCCAATTTTTGAGTCATGATGACACCTACTTTATTCCACTAGTTAGTAAGTAAAACGATAGCCCAAAACAATAAGCATTGGGCTAATTTGCTGGAGAGTGGCATAGCAAGTAAAAGGCTTACAAGTAATAAATTATAGAATAATAATAAAATAGAAGATAATAAGTGAAATAACAATATCCTATGACCTACTAGTATCAACTTAAGAGCCTCTAATCCAAAAGAATAAAAGTACTATCATAGTCAAATATATTTCAGTATATAAAGACTAAGCATAGTACAAAAAATGGAGAAAAGGTCAACTCTAGCTCCGAGAGCTCAACTTTTCTCAAAACTTTGGCTCGCATGATCATAACATCAATGGCGATAACTAGTACTCAGATCTTTCCCAAAAGGTACAAAAGTTTTGTATGAGTACCAAAGCAACAGGTAATCAGTAGGCACCATTGATCGATAGAGCTAACTAATAAAATAAATTTAATAAAAATGCAAGATGAGTAATCTAAGTTGAGGCAAGAGAATAATGCTGTAATTACTATAAAAAATAACTTGAACAACAATAATATGACAGGAAACATAGTTAATACTACAAAACTAGGCCCCATAAGCTATTAAGAGTATAAAGTATATAATCCAATGTGGGGCTTCATAATATATAACCCAATGTAGGGCTTCATAACCCCGAAGGGTTTAACTAAAGAGAAGAAATAATTAAAATTAAACAAATTAACCAAATCTCAAATTTATAATCGTAGATCCCGCTATATTTAAAACACCTGACTCTAACCAGTTCCATAACCATTAGAAAGACCACTCAATATCATACATAAACTGAAACTCATATCGTCATTTGTCAAACTTGAACCCAAACTCTTATCATTATCTCCAAAATTTAAGCCAAAACTCATATCATGAATAATGTCAAAATTAAACTTGTCTTATTATCATAAATGGCCAGACTCAAACCAAAAATAATATCATCTCCTAGTATCAATACAAATTAAGTCATCATGTATCTAAACCATCTCAAGCTCTAGAATGTATATCTAGATAAAGTAACACGACTATAAAGTTTACTAGGAGCTTCTTGTGGTCTTGGCCTAAGGGGAGCTGGAGGGGCCTGCTTCTAATCCCCAAAATCAATTCTAAGGAAAATTCTACCCGTAACTAAACTAAGGTGTCTAAATTCAATACTAGATTCTAAATAAGCCATATTTTACTCCAAACATAGAAATTCTACGAAAGAATGAGTAACCAAATCAAATATGCCTAATCATAATTCCTTAATTGGCTAAATGATCCAAATTTACTAAATATACCATTAATTTCTAACCCACATTTAGCACATTATCATATATATACCCTAATTTAGCACAATCAATTAGAAATGTAAACCTAGACTATCTACACGTCGAGAATGCCCGATGAAATTTACTTAATCAATAATTTTCCCTTCCAAGAAGATTCCACACAATGCCATGCTATTAAAATGATAATCTAATCATCAATATGAGAAAAACCAGACTCATATTGCATTTTTATGCTTCAAATAAAAAATTACATAAAAATCTCATGTGGGGCTCGCTTGCTGAATCGTACTTTCAAAATCATCAACGTTCCCCCTTAGGATCAAGGAACATTTATACTCAAGAATAGGTAAATTCTGAGCTAAAATGATGTTTGGAATCTAGGGATTAGGAATCTAGGGATTTAGGAAATAAATTTAGAAATTAACCATGAAATTAATGGAAATTTACCTAGAATTTAATGAAGAAATGAGTAGTCTAAGCTCCCCAAATACCCAAAATCTCCTAATTAATGTTTCCTCATTTGTCCACACTCTCTAGGGCTCTAAGCTATTTAACTTGTGAAATAATAGGGAGAAATTTGGTAAGTGAGGGAATTTATTTCCCCCAAGTGCCATTTAAGAAGACATGTGACTACTTAAGAGGTCACTGCCAAACCGGCCAAGTACCACATAAGTTGTAACCGCTGACCTGCACACTCTATTAAAATAGACCAATAATTACTTAAGTAGACTAGGCCCTACTTTAGTGGCACCTAGCTGGAAAGCCTGGTTTCTTAAGAAACTGGTTGGCTACTTAATCGGCCTCTACTAAATGACCCAATTGTCACTTTAGTGGATACACCAGCTAGGACATGGAAAATTCCAAGTCAGTACAAACCCCTCCAGATTTATCCAGAATCCCATATATACAAACAAACTATTCTACTTTATCAAATTTGACATTTCGTACTCAATGGAATAGTCAAAATTTCCATATGAAGTTATTTCGATAATATTTAGGCCTAACACCCATGGTCTACTTTTATCAATTTTTCGTCCATAACTCAAAATGTGTTTGGAATCCTTGGACTTAAACCAAAGGTCCCTCTATCCTAAACTCCATGTTCCAAAGATTATGGAACTATCAAAATTGACATACAAGGTCTTTTGAATAAGGTTTTCACTTAGCAGCCAATTCTTACCAATGAAGACTTTAAAATAAAGAATTAGCTATAACAACCCAATGCAATACCCGTTGACTGAACTATCATCTCTTGCAAATCAAAAATTAGTTGGGATCGCAATATAAAAGCTCTAAATAGCAAAAATATTTAGAAATACATAAAAACCAGGAGGTTTATTATGTAGCATTATTTCTCAGGGGCTATGAATCCATACTATAATTCATAGGTAGACCTAATGAGTCATGAGAATGAAGTCGTTCCCCAAGATAGAAAAACCATTGTAGGAACCATGAGTCAAAAGATGAATGATGTGTTTATGGTATGATTTGTTCCATGGCCTCATGATGATAGAACCTTAAAATTTTAGTTAATTTAATCAGAGTTATTTTTGCCTTTTTCCTTAAATCCTAATCCTAAACTACATTGTTTGGGGTTATTTTAAGTGTTACTAAATAGGATTAGATTAGCTTTTACATAATTTTATAAAAAAACTTAGACAGAGAAGCAAATAAGTGATTAAACTTCCTCAAAGTCAAGAAACCTAGGAGTCTTCTCAAGTTTAAAATTTCAAGATTTGTTATAAGAATTCTCTAACTAACTCAAGTTTGTGAGATTTCAGCAATAGGTATTCTTCCACCATTGTGTCTCAAAAAGTCTTTAGTCAAACATGAAAATCCATGGCTTATGACTCTAGGGATCATACCTAGTTTATGAATCACTTTTTCATTTAGTACTTATATGTTTTCCATGTCTATGATATTATATAGCATATGTTTTCATGATTTTGGTATCTTTTATGACATAGAATTTCGTGATTTTATACTTACTTGATTTTATAGTATTTTCACATAAAATAGTTCTTCCATTAGTATTTAACATAGAATATCATAATCTAGTATGAATAGAACTTGATTAGTTTTTAACTATATAGGATTTAAAATACTATTTAGATTGATTAAATTTTGACCTAATTTTTAGAATAATCATTTTACATGAGCTATCAGTATAATTAATATTTTAGTATTACTTAACATCAACCTAGACTAGGGTCCCCATTTTACCCAAAGTCCTAGAACAATATGCCACCATAGGTTCATTTAATCCCCTAGTTAAGCATCAATTAATAATCACATCAGTTATGACTTTATACCCTGTCATAGTATGTGGAGTCCTTCTAATAAGAAAAATACATTGGACTACTTGTTAGCTCACGTGGTTTATGTCGGTTAGTAGAGACTATCTTTGACTAAGTTAAACTATAATATATGATCACCTATTTAAAAACTGTACTTGCATTAGTATTAATGTCATATTTTACTATGTCCTCTCATCATATAAGTTTTGGGTCACTATACTATATCTCAGTATGTTATTCAATTTTGAACTAAGTTCAAAAATTTCCAGCATGCACAGTATTTTTAGTATATATCTCAAAATCTCTCTCTATATAAATTATTGATCACATATTTCTTTTATGTTGTATCTTATTTAGATATAGACACGAGTGCTCAAACCAGTATCATAGTTAGCAAATTATAGTACCATATTCTTGACTACCTGGGGTGTGTCCTCATCATTCGAGGATGAATGATTATTATATTTATTTTTCATATTTTAGTTTTTAGTTTTTAGAGTTAGCTAAGGACTTGTCCTAGTAGCTCTTTAGTTAGTAACGGCTTTTATACATAGAGTCAGACATTTTAGCTTATTTTAGTTTATCATTACATTGCAATTTAGTTAAGGTTGTAAAGATTTGTTCCAACAATTATAGACCTTATATTCAATCTATTTTAGCTTCCATTTGGTCTTAGCTACTTAAAGAATGTTTATGATTATGTCATTCAATGGCTAGCTTAGGGTCATTTATGTTTCTATGCATTATTTTATGTTTAGATGTAGGCTCGGGTCATGATAAACTTTGTATTAGAGTATTAGGTTTAAGCTATTGTTGGGTGTTTGAAAGCCACATTAAGTAGAGTCTCTTTCATTTGTGTAAAGAGCTCAACACTTTTGAGAAAAAGTAGGAAGACTACTTATTTTATGTTCTTATTGTGCAATATAGTATAACTCTATCTACCCTTCTAAATTTTACTCCACATAGTTACTGAATATGCCTTCCAAAAAGCCAACAATCATAGAAATATAAACTAGCGAGCCCCAACAGCATCTGCATATCCCTAAACAAGTCACTCATGCACAGTTTATGGACATTTTTAGATACTTTATCAAGTTATGATCAATGACTTAAGGAATTGATTCTATGAAATTTTCTCTTTTATATCTTTTGAGTATTTCCTCCTCCCCGTTGTTGTTACATGATATTTTGGGGTGTGGAGATGGTTAGCATTGTTCCCAATGTAATTTGAAATAATTTGTGCAAGTAAATATTTTTTAAAGGTTACAGAGGCTTTATAGTCAACTTTGGTCAATATTTATTATTTTGAGTGTCGAATGTTAAAAGAAACTACACTAGTAGATCAAAAATATTGATTTGGGTTTGTAGCATGGTTGGTGTGATTCTATGGCTTTTGGTTCATATTTTGACCCTCAGTTTAAAAAATTGTGATATTGGGTCTCTAGGGTAAATTTTGTGAAAAAAACCTTTTTTTGAAAATTTGATGTTTCCATTGAGTCTAAAATGTTAAATTTAGTATAGTAGCATATCTCATTTGCCTTAATGGGATTCTGAATGAATCCTGATGTGTCAGTTGAGACTTGGAAAATTTTATAAGTCATAGCTAGTACACCACCCAGCTAGTAAAGTTGAACTTCGATCGCAATAGCAGAGGCCTCTTAAGTGGCTAGCTAATCCCTTAAGCAAGCAGGCTTACCAATTGGAGGCTGCTAAACTGAAGCCCATCTTGCTTAAGTAGGGTCCGCTTAAGTTAAGGGTGAAGGCTCAACGGGTACCACTTTAGATGCACTCAGTCATTTTATCAGTGGAGACGGTGTAATGGTCATTTAAGTGTTCATAGAAGGTTTAGTATACAAACTTTCTTTTCTCATTTTTATCCTATTTTTGAGATTTGTAGCTTCGGGTTAGGAGATTTTTGGATGATTTCTTCCATTTTCAAGCTTGGATTATCTCCAAATTACTTTTTAAATTATTTTATGTTATTTGTTGTTATCTAAAACTCGTTAATTCGTGATTTCAATAGTATGATTTGGTGATTTTAGCTTAGACTGCCTAAAATGATTTTACTTCAATTTAAACCTCATTTTTAACTCATTTTCACTTGTATTTTTTATGGCTTCCTTTAATTATGGGTAAGATGTTCATTAACTAAAATTCCAATTTTACCTTTTCCTTTAAAAAACATATTTTTGATGTTCATTTAACCATTTAAAAATAGGCAAAATGGTATTTCTCTTTTGACACATAAATTTTATAGTTGTATGTTTTTATTGATTTTGAGACTTTTCGATTTGGGAAAATATCCTCTTGAAGGGTTTTTAGCCTATATTTTTGCATCACAAGGTTGGTTATGGCTTAACTTTCTTTATATTAGGTTGGACAGTTAATATTTATGTAAAAGCATGTAATAGGTATGTGTAATAATTATAACAATAATATTATAACTGTTGTGTGCCTGTATGCTGGACTATAGTATTATTATTGGTGATTTGAGAAGATATATACTACATGTGGCTTGTGGGGGGGGCTTATCTAATATTATTGGCCATGTGTATGCACTTAGTTACTCTTTTTATGACAAAATACCTAAGTTGGGGTTAATATGATATTTATTGATTCCTTTGTTGAATTTGTAAGTCTAATGGTACATTGTTTATGTGTAATCATGGTTGATTTATATATTAAGTGGATTCTGGGCTTATGTATACTTCTATTAAATAGATTTTGAGATCTTTATACTAGTTTGGTTGTGAGCATTACATTCTTATATCATACATACATTTATGAGATATTGGTACCATTATGGAAACACTAATTTTTGATAGAAATGAGACATTTTTACAATGCTATTTATCATAGACCACTAGTTGGAGAGGAGATATGGATATTGAGATTAGAATTAAGTATTGATATAGTATATAGGTTGTGGACCCCCTATGGATCCAAATTGGAAGTGCTGAGGCTCGATAGGTGTATACGAAGGTCATTAAATAACCGTGATTATAACACATCATCATTATCATCCTTATTATATTTCATTTATTTATGCATCTTCAGTGTCGTGCTTTTGTATTTTAGTTGATACATGTCTATTCTATTTCTTTTACATAACTATTTCCTACTTATGTATTATATTTAAAACTATTAGTAGAGATGATGTGAGCTACCGTTTGGGATATTTTTTTCTTGCATATAACATGCTCATAGTGTGTATATACATATATTATTTTCTACTTTTCTTAGTTGGCCTATGATACCTACTGAGTATAAGTTGACCATACTCATACCTACTGTATTTTTTTGGTGTAGATCCAAGTACAAGTATGTCATGCAGCTACTGAGTTTGGGTAGTGATTTGGTACATTAGAGGTAGTGGATGCTTTATGCTTTAGGTGTAAACTTTTTATCTCATCCTATCTAGTTATGTCTTATTTTGTATTCAGAGATAGACTTGTGGTTTTAGTTATATTTTTAGACTTTGAGTTGTATGTAGATTCTTCTTACACCATGACTCAAAGTTTTGGGATAGTTTATGGCATTATTATTATTATCCAGAATTTTGCTATTACTGAGTATGAATGGTTGGACTTCTTTCTAGAAGTATTACCTTTGCATTATATGTTGTTTTATTACATCATATCAGTTTTGTTGATTGGCCTTCTTCTTATGTCTTTGCAATGATAAGTTCCATCATTACCTTAGATTTTAGATCATAACAAATTGGTATAACAATAGCTAGGTTCATTGGTATAATTAGTGTAAGAATAGGGTGTCTAGTAGAGTCTTACAGATTGGTGCATAAACATCTATATCTATCTTTGAGAGGCTATAAAATATCTTTAATAAATTTCCCTTATTTTGTTCCTTGTCATATGGTTTGTTCGATATCTTATATCCTAAATTGAGCTTCACTCTTTTTTGTGTAAATGGTGAAGACTAGGTCCCATGAGGCTAGGGCTGCCAAGCCGGCATCTAAGGAGGGTGTCTAGCCTAGGGAACAAGGTAGCGGTTGCGGGAGGAATCGAGGTAGAAGACGAGCACAAGGATCTTCCACTTTTAGAGAAAGTACTATAGGGGTCTCCTTTGAGCGTGAGGTTGAGCATGTCTGAGATATCGGTCCTACTTATTTTTCATAGAGTACTACTACCCTAGTCTTGGAGGGTTTATTAATTTATTTGTTGACTCATTTGAAGGGTGTTCCTTTAATTTCACCCTGTATTTCTCTAGCTCCGTGTGTTTTACCTCCATCTATACTAGAGATAGAATATGGTTTTCTCCAATTATAATCGTAGTTCTTCATTATTATCGGCATCTACTTATTGTATTAAGTAGGTTGTGGGTGTCATTTTTTCTCCTATGCTAGTATCTGAGTAAGGAATTCTTACTCTAGGGGTTCAACCCTCATCTATGTTGACTCCTCAGATAGGGTCACAGCCGATCAGATTCAATATGCCTTTTATAACTTTGGGTCTTACTATGTTTTTCAAGAATTAAAAGAGGTTTGGGAGATTAGTTTCTTGGGTCTACCAAGGTTTAGTGGTGTTATGGGTGAGGATACTTAGGTATTCTTGATTGATTGTCAGGAGAAGTTATATAACATTGGATTACTTGATTCACATAGAGTTACTTACACTACCTACTAGTTGAGGGATGTAGGAAGCGATTGGTGGAGGTCACTTGTTAGTTGCAGACCTCTTAGGTTACCATATATGACTTGGGACTAGTTTGTTGAGAATTTTTTGGACATGTTTGTGCCATATAGTTTGAGGGATCATGTAAGACCCCAGATTTTGGTCCTTGGAAAATTGCATGATTTTGAGCTTACTACCCAACCTATGACTTAGATTATGAGTCGTAAGATGTCATTACGGTTCATAGGACCCAAAATTATAGGGTGAGAAGTGTGTTACCCAAAGTCTCTAACCTGAGTATGACTAGGATGTAATGAGTCTTTTGGACTCTTTCTGAGTCATAGGGTCCCTTTTGTAGCCAAACCAGTGTCATGGTTCCTTGTTTTTGATGTGCCTACGACTGAACCTCATGAGTCATAAAGTATGAGCACGATTAGTAGGGTAAGACTCGTAGTCAGACTAGTGTGGGTACCTTATTCGACTATCCAAATTATGACTATCTTCACTGGTGATGAGTCGTAATGTGTCCACACGAGTTATACGGTGACCCGTCTTCACTGACAATAATTTTTCAGCATTTAATTAATGGACTTTGGACATTTCCCTCTTTCCCCCACTTAGACCCCACATCCGTAAAATAAGAACAAGGGGTTATTTCTATCTTTTAACAAATACAGTCACTTCTCTCTCAAATTCCTAACTGAATGAAACTAAGGTTTCTATGGAATTGGCAATTAGAGCTTCCAAGGGTTTATTTATCTCTTAATTCTTGATATCTCTAGCATGTCACTTTTCCCCGAAGTTTACTTTGCTAAAAGCATGTATTTACAATTGTTATTCAAGTGATTAAATTATGGTTTATAAATGTGGGTTGTGGGTTTTGAGCCATAATGAATGAATTGTCTTTTTCATGGCATTTATAAATAATTTATGGTTTGAATTGATGGTTTTGAACTATTTGGGGTGCATGGTTGTGGTTAACTAGAATGGAGTTCATGGATTTCCCCCAAATTGAGAGTTTTTAACTACTTGTATTGAACATAAAGGTATACACATTGAATGACTTTTGGAACCATTATATGATATAAAAAGGCTATTAAAACATAATGATTTTGAATTTAACATTGTGCGTTTTAAATTCCCCAAAGCTAATGAATAATTAAACTTAGGAGAGGGTCATGGATTTCCCTATGTGGATGAGTGATTGGAGCTTGTGGGGTCATGGACTTTCTCTCAATATGATAATTAAAATGACATGATGGTAGTAGCTTTCCTGTGTAGTTGGGATAATGATACCAATAGTGTGTGCCCTAATAAATAATGATGGTTCAATTTATGGGAATATGTAAATATTTTAAATGGACTTAAAGGGGGTTGTGTAGCTGGTTGTGAAGATGGAGGTCCCTAAGGACCAATACTGAAAACTAATATTTGCTGATGTAAGGATTGGTCTTGATGACTGTGTGCTTGTGTAACACTACATATATAATTGTATCATTGATGACGAAGGGCTATGGATTCCTCGATCTCCATGATATCTTTAGTTCTTATGGCCGACATGTACAGGGCCCTATCGAGCAAGGGGGACTGGACCCATATAGCATGTCGGTTTTTTATGATGGTTAAGCTACACAGTCAAGACTCATGATTTACTATAAATCTAAGCCTGTTTCCAACCCGGCATGTTATATCTATATATATGTATTTGTACACAGTGTGCATTTGGATTTTACTATAATTTTGACTTGGCATTATTTTACTCCTTCTGTGAGTTACAAGCTAGTGCTCGCGCTGCTAACCATCTTTGGACATTATATCCCCATGTGATGTAGGAATATAAGACACATCTGCTTTTCTTGCATAGCGATAGGTGATCTTGGTTCATTTGTGAGTCATCTTAAAGTTGTGAGCCTCCTTCTCCCAAAAGGCTGTTACTTCTTTGTTATTTTATGTTATAAACTATTTCTAATTATTTCTTTTATCTATCATTGGAGGCATGTCCCAACCTAGATTGATCTTTGTTTTTTTAGAGGCTTTTGTGGATAAAGTGGATTAGGATGGTTGTTTAAATTCTATGATTTCTTTCTGAGCTGGTTGAGCTTCCTATCCTTTTATACGTTCAAAACTTGACCTATGTTTTAATATGTTTGGAATTCATCCATTGCTAGTTGTATTGTGTTCTAGTTGGTTAGGCAAACGGGGTGGTCTTCGGTCCTCGGCAGAATTGAGGTACCCATAATGACCGGGCCCTGGTTTAGGTCCTGATAATTTGGTGTCACAGCTTAGTTTTAGGTATCCATAAAGCCATGTCTAGTAGATTCTCTTTTATGGGTATGTAGCGCACCATCCTAATAAGAGAGAGGCTACAAGGCATTTAGGAATGTTTCCTTTTATTGAGTTCTATTTTTAAGCTATGGAGTCTAAGGTCTTGAAATCTCCTCTAATTCTATTTATTCGTATTTCAAATCATGCCACTCAGATGTTTTGATTATGGTAAAAACTTCTTTGTTTTGTATGAGGACAATATGGATGAAACTAGTCATACTTATAGAGTACAAACTTGGTCTAATATTCCTTCTCCTATTGCCTATATGGTGTTCCACAGTCCTTACTAGTCCTCCCTGGGCTTCTCGGGATGATGATCATGCCGCACCGCCCCAAGGAGATTTTGTAATGCCAAATTCCATCAATTTATTCATTTGTTGACTCAATTAGTGGCTTCTCAGTCATTCCAGTCTTAGCATGTTGCTTCTGTCACTCTTTATTTTGAGGCTACAAGGGTTGGCCAGTTTATGAGGTTGAGTATTTTGACTATCTTTAGTTCTAAGATTAAGGAGGATCCCCAAGGGTTCATCGATGAGATAGAAAAGTTCTTCTGAGTAATGGATGCTTTTGACTCAAAGGGTGTGGAGTTTGTTGCATACCAGCTGAAGGATGTGGCATTTCAGTGATACGAGTAGTAGGAGAAGTTAAGAGGGATGATGCTGAGATAGCAATATGGTATGAGTTTTCTGGTACTTTTCTTGATTGATTCTTTTCTCAGGAGTTACGGGAGGCGAAGGCTGGGGAGTTTGTGAAATTAAAGTAAGGTAGTATGTGAAGGAGTATGCTTTGAAATTCCATGATTTGTCTTGTTATGCTCTGGTGTTTATGTCTTCTATAATGGCTAAGATGAGGAAATTTACTTTAGCTTTGTCATAGGACTTGGTGTTGGAGTGCATGGTTGTTTTTCTAAATAATGACATGGATATCACTAGTCTTGTAGTGTACATGCAGAAAGTTGAGGAGGAAAAGAAGAAATAAGTCAAAGTAGCAGAAAGGCAAAGTAAGAAATTTAGGTATTTTAAGTAGGGTGGAGGTTACCGTAGGGTGGAGGTTACCAGAATAGTGGTAGAAATGGTTGACAATGGTCGAAGAAGTGTTGCGAAAATTTTGGTTCTTATTTTACGTCTAGTGCCCCTTATCCTAAGTCATCACATGATCATCACTTCCGGACTGATAGTGGGTTTATGGGACAAGGTGCCTAGTGCCAGGTAGGTATAGCTCAGTCAGCCCCATCTTATCCCCCTTATCATATCTCTAGGAAAATGTATCATGGAGTGCGTGATGAGGGGAGGAATATATGCTTTAATTATGGTCAACCGAGATATTTTCAATGACATTGTCCAACTAATGTTGCTTCTAGAGCTAACAAGGTCCTTGTTACTATTTTATCAGATTCAGCACCAATGGTGGTACCAAAACTGGTCGGAATTATTTGTATATTTTTTCCACCCTTCAGGAATCTAAGGTATCTCCTGATGTTGTCACTGGTACATTACAACTTTTCTCTCGTAATATGTATTATTTACTTGATCTGGGGTTTACCCTTTCTTATGTTACCCTATATGTGGCTATTCATTTTTTTTGGTTCTCAGAGTATTTTTGATCCCTTATTTGTATCTTCCCCAGTGGTTGATTTTTTTGTGGCTAGAGGGGTTGATAGGGGTTGTATGGTCTCTTTCTATGGTAGGAAGACTTTAGTAGACCTGATAATGTTGGATATGGTAAACTTATGTGATCTTAGGGATGGATTGGCTTCACTTGTGCTATGCCTCTTTAGATTGTCGAACCCAAAAGGTCAGTTTCCAATTCCCAAATGAATTGATGATTGATGGAAATATAGTTCTCTAGTGCCTAAGGGAAGGTTTATTTCTTATCTTAGATCCCAAAAGTTGATTTCAAAGGTGTATTTATATCATTTAGTTTAAGTTATGGATTCTGATTCTGAAATTCCTTCATTGAAATTTATCCCTATAGTCAATAAGTTTCTCAAAGTATTTCCTGATGATATTTCTAGTATTTCCCTCGATAGGAAGTAAACTTTGGGATTGATCTTCTTTTAGATACCCGTCCTATCTCTATTGCTCCTTATAGAATGACTTTGACAAAGTTAAAAGAGCTTAAATAGCAATTGAAAGATCTTCCTAATAAAGGTATTATTTGCCCTAGTGTTTCTCCGAGGGGTGCTACTTTACTTTTCGTGCATAAGATGGATGGGTCCCTTTGAATGTGTATAGACTATAGATAATTGTATAAGGTGAATGTGAAGAATAAGTATCCTCCTCCTATGATTGATGACCCACTTGACCTGTTTAGGGTGCTAGATGTTTTTCTAAGATTGATCTTTGGTCGGGTTATCATTAGTTGAAGATCAGGGAGGTGTATATCCCTAAGAGTATGTTTCATACATAATATGGTCATTATGATTTTTTGGTCATGTCATTCGGTTTGAGTAATGCCCCGAAGACATTAATAGATCTTATGAACTAAGTAATCTATAAGTTTCGGGATGTGTTCATTATGGTGTTTATTAATGACATCTTGGTATATTCGAAGACTGACGAGGACCATGCATATCACCAACGTATTGTGTTACAAACGAAGACTGAGGAGGACCATGCATATCACCAATGTATAGTGTTAGAAACTAGTATAGATCAGTGATTGTATGATAAATTTTTGAAGTGTGAGTTTTTGTTGAATATTGTGACCTTTCTGGGTCATGTTGTGTCTTGTGAGGGGATTATAGTGGATCTATAGAAAGTTGAGGCGGTTAAGAAATAGCCTAGACCTATGACTCTAACTGACTTTCAGAGCTTCTTAGGCTTGGCTGGGTATTATAAAACGTTTGCAGAAAGTATTTTTATCTATCGCTGCCCCTTTGACTAAGTTGACTCTGAAGAAGGTAAAGTTTTGGTGGTCTGATACTTGTGATGATAGTTTTAAGAGGGTAAAGAATAAGTGGACTTTTGTTCCTGTTTTGACCTTGCCCAAGGTTGCTAATGATTTTGTCATGTACTGTGATACATCCCGTGTTGGACTAGATTGTGTGTTGAAGCAGCATAGTAAGGTATGGCCTATGCTTCTAGGCACCTGAAAGTTCATGCAAAAAAATATCTGACTCATGATTTGGAATTATTAGGTGTGGTTTTTTCCTTAAAGATTTTGCATTATTATTTGTATGGGGTTCATGTTGATTTCTTTCCAGATTATAAAAGCTTGCAATACGTTTTCACCTAGAAGGATTTGTATCTCAGGAAAAGGAGATAGCTTGAGTTGCTCTTAGCAGGTTATCCATGGGAAGCTATCTTGTGTGGATGAGAAAAAGAGGGGATTGGTGTAGTATATTAACTTATTGCCCAATCTTAGAGTCGTTGTCTTGGATTCTTAGGATGGAGATGTGAATGTGCAAGAGGTATAAAAGTCATCTCTTAGTGCTGAGGTGAAGGACAAACAAGTTTTGGACTATATATTGATGTGAAATAAGGATGATATGGGCTAGCAAAAGGTTATGGCCTTTGAGATTCGTGGAGATGGTATCTTTAGGTACCAAGGTAGATTATGTGTTCTTGATATTGATAGGCTGCGGGAAAGAGTTTTGGCTAAGGCTTATGAGTCACAGTATATAGTTTAATTGAGCTCGATGAAGATCTATCATGACTTAAAGTAGATTTATTGGTGGAATAATATAAAGAGAGATGTGGCTAAGTTCATGGTTTTTAGTAAGTAAAGGTTGAGAACTTGAGGCATGGTGGCATGTCTCAAAAGATTGAGTTGCTTGTGTAAAAGTGAGAGGTGATCACATGGACTTTATTAGTAGTCTTCCGCTGTCTCAATCAATTTTATTCAAGTTGCAAGTGCACTTGCTTTTATTATATCTAATCGAAGTATGCGGTTCTCATCGCATTTTTTGTAGTTTTTTAAGAGAGGTTTAGGAACTAAGGTAAACCTTATCACCATTTTCTGCACTCAAACTGATGGACAAGTGGAGAAAATAATTCAGACTTTGAAGGATATGCTAATGGCTTGTGTGATTGACTTTAGTAGTGGTTGGGTTGATTATTTTCCTCTCATCGAGTTCTCTTATAACAATAGTTATCACTCGAGTATTGGGATGACTCAACTTTGTATGGTAGGAGATGTCGTTCTCCTATTAGGTGGTTTAAAGTTAGCAAGGCTATATTATTTGCTCCTAAATTAGTTCATCAGGCCATGGAGAAGGTGAAGGTGATTAGGGATAGCGTAAGACGACCCAAAGTCCCCAAAAGTCCTATACAGATATGAGGCAAAGGGGTTAGAGTTTGATTTTGGTGATTAGATGCTCTTGAATGTGTCTTCTATGAGGGGAATAATGTGGTTTGTAAATATAATGAATCTCAGTCCCCAATATATGGGTCCATATTTGATTTTGAGGAGAGTGTGTAATGTTGCTTATTAGTTGGATTTGTTGTTTAGTTTGGGTTCTATTCACCCGGTCTTTCATGTCTCGATGATTGAGAAGTGTGTAGGTGATCCTTCCTTGGTTGTTTCTTTGAAGAGCTGGGTATTTCAAATTCCATATCTTATGAGTGAGTCCATATAGAGATTTTGGATAGGCAAGTCTATCATTTGAGGACTAAGGATGTGTCTTTGCTATAGGTTCTATAGAGAAATCATAAGGTTGAAGAGGCTTCTTGGGAAGATGAAGAGGACATGAAGTCCAAATATCTATTCCTATTTTCCAACTTTGGACAATCGTGCTTAAGGTATATGTATTCCTTAATATTTTTTTTTACTTTGTTAAAGGAAATTGTGGTTGTGTTTCAGTGTTTAATCATGCTAATGAATGGGGTGACTAGTGTGTTACCCAAAGTCTCTGACCTGAGTATCACTAGGATGTAACAAGTCATATGGACTCTTTTTGAGTCATAGGGTCCCTTCCGTAGCTAAAATAGTGTAATTGTTCCTTGTTTGTGAGGTTCCTATGATTGATCCTTACTAGTCCTAAGGTGTTAGCATTAGTCGTATGGTATGACTAATTATCAGACCAGTTTTGGTGGCTTATACTATATTTAAGACAACATGTCATAACGTGTGCTCATGGAAATGAGTCATAAGGTATCCTCATGAGTTATAGGCTGATCTGTCCTCACTGACGACAATTTTATTGCTTTTACATAATGGCACTTTGGACATTTTCCTCTTTCCCCCACTTAGATCCCACGTTTGTAAAATAATAAAAAGGAGTTATTTCCATCTTTTAACAAATCAAAACACACTCTCTTCTCTCTTAAATCCCTAAGTTAAGAGCACTAGGGTTTCAAAGGAATTGGAAATTAGAGCTTCTAAGGGTTGATTTCTCTCCACAATTCTTGATATCTAAGGCATATTACTCTTCCCCAAAGTTTACTTTGCTAAAAGTATATATTTATAATTATTATTCATGTGATTAAATTTTGATTTATGAATGTGGGTTAAGAGTTTTGAGCCCTAATAAATGAACAATTTGTTTTCATAGATTTTATGAATAATTCATGGTTTGAATTTATTGTTTTGAACTATTTGGGGTGCATGGGTGTGGTTAATTGGAATGGGAGGTCATGGATTTCCACCTCTTTGATGGTCTTGATATTGTAAATAGGTATAACCTCAACCCAATTTTGTGAAACTTGTTTTGAATATGAAGGCATGTATATGGAACTACCTTTGGAACCATTGCATGATATAAGGAGGCTATTGAAATATAATGCTTTTGAATTGAACTTTTGGGGTCATGGATTCCTCTATGCTAATGAATAATTGAACCTAGAGGGTCGTGGATTCCTTTATGTGGATGAATGATTGGTGCTTGTGGGGTTATGGATTCCCTCTAGCTATGATAATTGAAATGACTTGATGATAATAGTTTGCAAGTGTAATTGGTATGATGATACCAATAGTGTATGCCTTTATAGATAATGGTGGTTCACTTTATGGGAATGTGTAAATGTTTTAATTGAGCTTAAAGGGGGTTGCGTAGCCATCTGTGAAGGTAGAGATCCTAAAAGATCGATACTAGAAACTCACATTTATTGATGTGAGGGTTGGTCTTGATGACCGTGTGCTTATGTCATACTATATATATAATTGTATTATGGATGGCAAAAGGTCATGGATTCCTCGTCCTCTATGATATCTCTGGTTCATGCTACTAACACACACTGGGGCCTATCCAAAAAGAGGGGCTTGACCCCTATAGCCTGTTGGTATTTTTATGGAGATTATGCAATAGAGTCCAGTATAATGATTTACCATTAGGCTAAGACTTGTTCCTATCAAGGATGCTATATAATATATATATATATATATATGTTTGTACACTATGTGCATGTGGATTTTATTGCAGTTTTGACTTGGCATTATTTTACCCCTTCCCAGAGTTACATCCTAGTACTCAGTACTCTAACCGTCTCCGAATGTTGTATCACAATGCGATGCCCAAACCGGAGACACTTCTTCTTTTCCTATATAGTGATAGGTGATCTTAGTTTATTTATGTGTCAGCTTGAAGTGTTGATCCTCCTTCTCCTAGAATGGTGGTACTTCTTTGGTTATTTTGTGTCTAAGACTATTTATCATGTTTTATTTTTTCTATCATTGGGGGCATGTTCCTACTTAGATTGATGCTGGTTTTGTTTAGAGGCTTTTATGGATACTGTGGATTGGGATGGTAGTTGAAATTCTTCAATTCCTGTCTGAGTCAGTTGAGTTGCCTATTTTTTTATATGTTCGGAAATTATTCTATCTTGTTATATGTTTGGAATTCTTCCGCTGCTAGTTGTATTGTGTTCTGGTTTGCTAGGTAAAGGGGGTGGTCTACAGTCCTCGATGGACTTGAGACACCCATCACAGCTAGGCCCTGATTTGGGTCGTGACAGATCAGATGTGAGATGAGTTTATTGACCTGGATTAGGGCTCTATGATTGTTTCCAAGTATGAGGCACATTTCTATGCCTTGTCCTACTATTCTATTGCCCGTATTACCATCGAGTCTCAAGATATTCAGAAGTTTGTGAAGGCATTGGATACAACTTTTGAATTGGATACTACCAAGATGGTAGTGTTAGGGGCTTCATTTCAGAGTATGGTGGATCATGCGAACACGACTTAGGTTATTCTTTGATCTACTTAGGAAGTCTCCAAAAGGGTGCTTCATTGATGAGTGGTGATTTTACCACTCATTTCCAGTCAACATTCATGCATATTACCATGTTTTGAAAGAATTAATGAGACATAATTGGGATTGAATGCACCAATATCCACATTTTGAAGGAACATTGTTGTTGAGATTGAAAGATGTGGATTTGAGCTAAAAGTATCAAAAGGAAACAAGAAAGTGCAACGGAAGACCTAGAGAAGACATGGCTTCAGTTACCGCGGTCGAGGTTTGAGGACCTCTATCACGATCAGTCAATAGGATCAACCTACCACTGTTGCATGAGCTAATCATGCTCACAGCCAAGCCTATGCGATCGCGATCTTGCAGAAAAATGTAGCCCTAGGGCAAAAATATAAATGCACATGGCTGATCCAAAATTTGTCAAAAGAAAGACTAAAACCCTAATCTTTTATATATTCCATCATTCTCAAATTTTAGACATTATTCTAGGGTTGTAGCCTCTATTCTTAGAGAAGAAAATATTGTTTAAATTTTGAGTGAAAAATATTTTTTAGTCACTTCCAAGTGAATAATTAGTGAACTCCCATTGAAGATTTGTTTGATCTCATAGTTTGAAGTAACATTAACTTAGATTTTCTCAAATCAAATCAATAGAGATTTTGGGTATAATCTTTACTTGTTTATCTTATGAGTAGCTAGTTTTTCCTCTTTGGATTAAGCTAGAATAGGGTGTAAATACGTGTGGGATGTAATTTTTTTGTGCATTTACTAGTTTGTGATGTTGGATTCTACTATTGCTTGAGTAAATTGGTTAGGATTTATGGGTGAAAAACCCAAATACCCAAATGGGTTTGATGGATTAAAATCCTAAGCTTTTAAAAACTCAAACCATCATTGAAAGAGGGGTTTGGATGAACTTTAGGAATCCACATCATCCTTGAAAGAGAGATATGGGAACCAAGGCAATAATAGACAATTTATGAGCATGGTTGACTAATTTTCACTATCTTAAACATAAGGGTGATTGTGAAGTTGACTATACTTAGGACACCATCGTATAAATAGGGGTGTCTCAATATGGCATTAGGGTATTTTGATTGAAAAACTCATTAGGTACTCAAAAGGGTCAATGAGTAACACCCTTACGGTTTTGTTGACAAACTAGCCTCCTGAATTTCAAACCTAGCCTACCACATCACCAACAGTTAGAATTCGCGTCAAGTTATCACATACTCATGCATATGTCACCCCTAGTAAAACATAATCCTAAGATCCGTTACTAATTGCCTTAACTATAATTATTCGTATCCCAAATTAATACTAAAAAATTCCAAAAAGAAATATAAAGTGTGATACCTTTCAAACCCCCCATTTTTATCCTTTTGTACTATTGGTTTGAAATTTATCTAGTATCTATTGTTTCAAACTAATTTAGTTGCCACTCATATTATTCCTCGCGGATTCGACCAAGACTCTAAAGTTGGGTAAATATATTAATGATGACCGCCTTGTACTTAAATTGAAGTGTAAGTTGAGCGTTATAAAAAATGGCACCATTGCCAGGGAACAATTTGGTGTATTAAGTTAGTTTGGTATTCTAGCTTACTTGCTAGAATTCAAACATGTAAATATTTTCTCGTGGTTTTCTTTTATTTTTTGTGTTAGGTAGATTTTTATTTTTGCTTTACTTTTCTCTATTGCATTTTCTAACAAATATGATTTTGGTTGTTGAAAGTCCTAACTTGACGTTCCATTTCCTTATTATGATGGAACCACCTCACCAGAGATTGTAAATATGCGTCTTAGAGAGAGATAAAGTCACCATCTCGATCCTATTGGGAGTATGGTTGTTCTTTATGTGGTGGTCAAGACGTACATTGGTGTGATTGTCCAAATCCCCCCTCCCCTTATTATCCTAATGAAGATGCTAGTTCTTCTTATGAGTTTGATGGGTCTTATGAGGAGAAGAAGGAAGAGAAACATACCGGATCCAATAGTTTTGAGGCAATGCTACAAACTATTTTGGATCGGGTAACTATAACAGGGGAGAATGTGCTAGAAATACATCAATTAACGAGGCATTCAGAAGGGAAATCATTAAGATGGACGAAATGGGCAAAGAACAAAAATTTGCAAATACCACTACCTTTCCTATTTCCCAAGAAGAGGATAATCAAGAAGAGAAACCAAGCTATGATGATAATTTTTGTAGCGGAGAATCCTCGGTGATGTACCAATCAACCGAATCAAATGGTGTTAAAGATGTCAAAATAAAGGAAATGGTACTAGAGTCAAAAGAAGAACCAAAGTACATCTCTTATGACAACTCAAGTTCATTTTGGAGGTAAGGTGCTAATGAGGAACCAATTCCAAATATTAGGGATAGACCTCACTCAAACAACTTTTCAACTTTATGCCTGGATAATGTGATGAAGATCTATCCACCTAAGCAAATAATGGATTGTGGGGAGAAAGAGTGACATCCCTCTATTTTGGGATTTGACATTTCAAAAGAGCATCTGGAAACCCCTCCATCGAAGGCAAAGGAACACAACTACCGATCTATAACTAGTGACGATGTGCTCACCTTTGACCAAGGAGCCAAACCAAAAATTCAATGTGAAATTGGGTAAAAGGTTTAAGTCCTCAAAATGTTGAGATAGAATTTCCCCCATCACATCTTCACATCTTCCAAGTTTCATCTTTGAAGATCTGAATCTTCTGTTCCTCTGCTGCTCATTGCATAGAGAATGAAATCTGGGATAGAGATTCAAATCTTCTAAGTTAAAGCACAAAAGAAAATGAAGGAGGCATCATGCCAAGATGTTAAACTAAGCGCTCGATGGGAGGTACCCCATCAAGACACAAAAGGTGGCCCATATCCTTTTATTTTATGCATGATAGAGTAGATTTTATTCTTTGCATCGTTTCTTGCATAATCCATGAAAAGGTAGTGCTATGAGTAATTTTCATTGAAATTTATAAAGGGAACTGTAAAATTGGCATATTTGTACTGAACCGAGAAATATAGGACACCCAACTTTTTGTCTCGATTATCGCAACCGTGGTCTATGCTTCCATGATTATGGACACCGCGTACCTACAATTGTAGAATTGGGACCGCAATTGTGGTGAAATCAGTTTAAATGACCATCCGACTTCCATTTTTCCACACACCCAGTCTCAATTCCTCTAAAATGCTCTCCAAATTTTAGTTGTGTGTTGCGTACCTAAGTGTTCATTTCAATCCCCTTCCACCATCAACTTGGTATGTTGTCCCAAACTCCCTTGTTTTTTATTTTATTGTATTCTTAGAACTTATAGATTAGGGAATGGCGTGAAATAGTGTTTCAACACAAAATAGTGTTTTTAACAAGAAATCTACAACAACCAAAAGTTTTTGCATGCCCACTTCTCACCCAGAACCTTCTACAACACTGCCACATTAATTTATCTGATTAATTTAGCATGATTTTGGTGTTATAATGCTAAATGATGGTCTGGATTGTAATGCCTACAGGTACAAAGCTACAAAGATGTGAGACTTTGACAACACCAGGTCATGGATGTTGAATGCCAAAACCTTTACTACAGCGATCTACCAAGAACGAAATTACTCTCAAAGGGGTATTTTTCTTGATAAAGTGGAGGAGAAGCTCCCAACATTCAATGCCTGAATCACTACTATCGGGTTGATATGTTTTATCCCGATCACCTGCTATGCAAATGAGCATTGGGTACGTGGTTTCTGCTCGAGCCTTAGCGTAGTTTCTCCTAAAAACCCAGTGATGACGATTTGGGGTAAGCACGTGAACTTTAGGGTAGAGTTGATTAATCAGGTATATGGGCACCTGGATGCTGACATGGAGCATTTCAATGAATAAACATGCAGGCCAGGGACCTAGATAGCAAACAAATTATGTTCGAGAAAAGAATTTCTCTGGGCCACCACTTAGAGAGATATTTTGATGAATGACTTCACAGCTAAGGCCAGGCTTTGGCTGAATATTATCTGCAGCAGAGTATCATCATACACTCACATAACTATTGTCACTGATTTAAGAACGCGGATGATGGCTTTTATTCTCTTTGGCATTGCTCTGAACATTAGTTAGATTATAATTTCAGAGTGGCGACACTTTAAGAACTAGGGAGGTACACTTCTTCTCTTTCCTTCCCTTATCACTAAGCTTTAAGAAAGGGTAGAGGTGGAGGATTATGCTGAAGATAACTAGGTGCACCCAGTCCCCCATATGTTTTCACTTAGATTCTGTGGAGAGAAAGCCCCTGTTTAGAGCAAGAAAAGGAAGGTGGACTTAGGAAAGTCAACATAGGAGGACATAGACTCTTATAGACCTTCATCATCCAACCCCTTTGATGACATCTCAGGTTAGATATGGGTGATAAGGATCTGGGAGAGCCCTCTACTACCCGCTATTTATATATAGCTCAGTCAAATTATGACATATACCGAGAAGAGCAGAAGAAGCAAGGAGCCACAGTTTCTATCTTGGAAAGAGCTTATTTAGCATTTGATTTATCATACATAGACCTTAGGGAGTCACATGAGAAGACAGTGAAGAGAGAGATGAAGAAAGATAAATTCTTCTGAATGTTGTGAGAAAGGGTAAAAAACATCTTTAAGGTGCTAAAACCAAGGGATAGACTACCTTCTCCTAGGTATGATAGTGAAAATGAGTCCTCTATTGATTGGTCAGTTGATAATGCCGGTGGTGATGTTACAGAGTAAGCGGGAGAAGACAGCTTCTGATACAGATTCAGGGAGACCTCTTTTACTCTTGCGATATTTCCCAAGCGGTGAGGATAATGCTTTTCTTTTAGTTTTGGGTGCCTCCGAATTTGTATAATTTTTCTATGTTCCTAGATATTTTTATGTTGGATGTTATTTTTTTTTTAGGATGTTATGTTTGGGTACTCTAATAGTGCCCATATTTTCATGGATTATTATGTGGTTTCATTTTTAGCTTTTCTTTCTACTTTAGTTTTATTTTGATTATGATTATGCATGATGAACTTTCCCCTATGATAGATTGAGTGACATCATTCTTAAGGTTAAAGAATCATTTTTAGGTTTTGATCCATAGATGCATGGGAATTTTGAGTACCCGTGACATCTAAGTCATTAATGCAAGGAAGTTTGAGTACCTTTGGCATTGTAAATTTGGGATCCTATTGTGCATCATTGGTGAAGTTTGAGTATCCATATGGTTGGTTTGCCTATATCAAGCTGAAATGTGAGGCTAAAGCCTTGGTTATAGCCATAAGTTAGCAAATTGAGCGTGGTAAAAATGCGAAGAAAAAAAGCCCTCCATCTATTTTTTTTTCAAAAATCAATGGCATGGACGTGAGAAACCTTGTAATAAAACTCTTTTACCTTTTGTGACTTCACAAATGTTTGACTTGTTAATAGTGATAGGTACTCAAATTTTGCATGCCATGTGTGGTGAGCTATTTGCATTCATCCCTTGTATACTTGTGTTATCTAGAACTTGCCCTGTTAGTCTCTCAAGGCTTATTTTGATTGTATTTGGTTGGAGAAATGATCTTAGGCCATCTTTGTGACTTTTAAAACCACTTTATCTTAAAAAAATCCTACCCATGCATAAATGTAATCCCTAGTAACCCACTTTGAGCCATTGGACCCTTCTTTGGCAAATACACTACAAGCCGTGAAACATTCTTTTTATCCTTCGCTTGAACCATACCCTTGAATTTGAAAATGTAACTTAAGGGTAAAAGCCTAAGTTGGGGGTGGTGGAGATTGATGGAAGTATGTATAGCGCCATTAAGTTGTAAGTGAAATGCCTAAGTACCTAATTATTGAATCAAATTAATAGATAAAGAATGGGTCAAACAAATTAAAGAATTGCATAAAAATTCCAAGAAAATGAAAGAGAAGAGAATGGGTGAATAAAGAAAGCAAAAAGTAGGCATATGGATAGAAAAGGGTTCAAAGAGGACTGGCCTATAGTCCAAAAGGAGGATTAAATAGTGTGATGTAGTTGGTCAAGGAAAGGTGTAGCCATGTTGTTCCAAATGATATCATACGCTAACCCCAACCTACATTACAAGCTCCAAAAGTCTTTTGAGATCTTCAACCATTTACTTTCTTTATTATCGCAATTGAAAATAGGGGCAAAACCTATGGTATGACACTTGTTGAAATAAAAAGATATTTTGTGAGGGAGAGAGTTTTTGCACTTAAATACCTTATAGCATATTTGGTAGCTTGGTGTGTGGAAATTTTTTTCTTATAAGGAGGCATGTGAACGAGTTGAGGTAGGTGATTTTGTCATCACCTGAGCAATGAGGAAAATGGAGTATAGCTTAGTTTTGATCAAAAGTGAGTCACTTTTAGAGTATTAGTTGTTGTTGCTTGGTTGCACTTGAAAGTCTTGTGCATGCTTAGATATTGCTTTTTATGATGAGGGGTGTAGTAAGAATCGTGTATCCCGTGTAATGTCCTATTATAAGGGGTAGTGTTGCGAAAAAGCACAAATTTAAGATGGCGTTGTTGATGATTTGTGATTTTACTACTTATTTGGACTCAACATTAAATCACATTACCATGTTTTGAAATAATAAATGAGACATAATTGTGATTAAATGCACTAATATCCGTATTTTGTAGGCACATTATTATTGAGATGGAAAGATACAGATTAGAGCTAAAAAGGATAAAAAAGAAGCAAGAAAGTGTAACTAAAGACCTGGAGCAGACATGGCCGCAGACTGTAGTCGTGGTCTTAGGAATGTGATCATGGTTAGCTTATAAGGCCAGCCTACCATGGTCGCAAGAGCTAATTGTGGTCGCGACAAAGCCTATGCGATCGCGGTCTTGCAGAAAAATACAGCCCAATGGTATAAATGTATATGCATGTAGAAGATCCCAACTTTTACAAAAGAAAGATTCAAACCATAATTATATATGCATTCCATCTTTCTCGACTTTTAGACATTGTTCTAGAGTTGTAGCCTCCATTCTTTGAGAAGAAAATATTGTATCAATTTTCAGTGAATAATATTTTTGAGTCACTTCCAAGTGAAGAATTAGGGAACTCCCATTGATGATTTGTTTGATCTTATAGTTTGAAATAACATTAACTTAGATTTTCTCAAATAAAATAAATGGAGATTTTGGGTAGAACCTTTACTTTTTTATATTATGAGTAGCTAGTTTTTCCTCTTGGGATTATGCTAGAATAGGATGTAAATATGTATGAGATGTGATTTATCTGAGCATTTACTAGTTTGTGATGTTTGATTCTACTATTTCTTGAATAAATTGGTTGGGATTTATGGGTGAAATCTCCAAATACCAAGATAGGTTTGATGGATGAAAATCCTAAGCTTTTGAAAGCTCTAACTATCCTCGAAAGAGGGGTTTGAGTGAACTTTGGAAACCCACGTCATCCTTGAAAGATGGGTGTGGTAACCAAGGCAATAATAGTTAATTTATGAGCATGGTTGACTAATTTTCATTATCTTAGACATAAGGGTGATTGTGAAGTTGACTATACTTTGGGCACCATCCTAGAAATAAGGGTTTCTAATTTTAGGTTTAGGTGGTTTTGATTGAAGCACACATTAGGTACTCAAAAGATTTTTGACAAACTAGCCTCTAGGATTTCTACCCTAGCCTACCACATCACCAACATTTGAATTTGCATCACGTTAGCGTATGCTCATACATATGCCACCCCTAGGAAAGCATAATCCCTAGATCCCTGCCTAATTTTCTAGACTCTAATTATTAGTAGCCCTAAATTTATACTAAAAATCCTAAAAAGAAATATTAAGTGTGATATCTTTCAAACCCCCCCCCCCCCATTTTTATCTTTTTGTACTATTGAATTGAAATCTAGCTAGAATCTATCATTCCAAACTAATTTAGTCGCCACTCATATTGCTTCTCATGGATTCGACCCCGACTCCAAAATTTGATAAATATATTGACAATGATCGTCTTGCACTTCAGTTGACATGTAATTTAAGCATTATCAGTCATCAGGGTGATTTCAGTGGTCACACTTCTCGATGCAGAGATTTTAGTGGTTCCTATTGGTACCATAGTAGACTAGTGCATGAATCCTTATAGGGTTCAGGTAGTAGGTCTTTTATTTCAAAAAATTTAGTTAGTCGGGCGTTATCTTAAGGTGGTCATTCTAGGTTAGATGTACCTTTTTAGATTGAATTGGGACACAAAGGTTGCTATGTGTGTGATGAGTTGGTCCATGTGGCCAAAAATTTCTCCCATTATGTTTTAAGGCCTACTTCTATATCCACAGTGAGAGGTGACCCTAATGGTGGTAGAGGTAGTACTAAAGGTGCATGAGGTACTGGTAGTGGTATCTATAGTGGTGGTCGCGGGGCTACTCATTTCTTTAGCGGACGTAGATAGTTCTATGTTGTACCCACCAAACCTAAGGTAGAGTCTTCTAGCGTTGTTATCACATGTATCATCCCCATTAATTTCAGATGTACATTTGCATTAATTGATCCAAGACCAACTTTCTCCTATGTGTCAGTATATTTTTCTTTTGAGTTTAATTTTATTAGTGAGGCTCTTTCCATTACTATCCATGTATCTACCCCTATACGGGACTCTTTAGTAGTGGATTGGGTACACCAATCTTATGTTGTGACCTCTGCGGTCCATGAGAATTGGGTAGATCTGATTATGCTAGATATTACAAATTTTGATGTCATCTAGGGTATGGATTGGTTAGCTCCCTACCATGTTATTTTAGACTGTTATGCTAAGACTATGACTTTAGCATTGCTAGTGTGCCAAGGAGTTTCATAGAGTTTGCTTCATTCAAGTCCTAAGAGATTTATATAAATACTATGGGCTCTTCAGTTGGAAAGGAGGAGATGTTGGTCTCATTTGGCATATATTCATGATACTAGTGTTTATTCACCACCTCCTTTGGATTTTGTCCGCATTGTCTATGGAGTTATTGATGTTTTTTCTATAGATTTTCCTTGTATGCCTTCGAATCAAAATATTGACTTTTCTATTAAAGAACTAAGGCCATATCTATTCCTCTTTATAGGATGTCCCCAGAAGGAGTTAAAGAAATTAAAGGATCCGCGTAACTCCCCAGATTTTTGTCCTTTAAAAAACTATGAGCCAAACAATAGCCTAACAAGTGAAAAGTTCCTTTGATTCTTCCTTGGATGCGACCTGTGCCCAATGAGCTGTAAGGATATTTCACGAGTCATAATGTACCAATCATAAGGTGACCAGTGTAATTACCTAAATGTTCTGTCTTGATTACGACTAGGACCCTACGAGTTTTATGGTCATTTGGCTAGTCGTGTGGAGTGAGTTATAGAGTCACTAGAGAGGATCTTTTAACTGCCGTACAACTACGACCTATGGTGATGATCCACAGTATGTCCTTACAAGTCGTAAGGAGTCCTGCCGTCACTAACAACAAATTTTCAGCTTTTAATTAAGGGAACTATGGATATTTTCCTCTTTCCTACTTAATACCAACAACTTAAATCATATTGGGACCCTATTTTTAACACTTATAAATCTCAGACACTCTCTCACACACTCACAAATTCACCATTCAAAGACAAGGCTAGGGTTGGAAGAAATTGGTCACCTAGGTCTCGGAGGTTCATTTCATCTTCAAATTTCATGGGGATTATGGCATGTATCTCTCTGTCTAAACTTGTGTTTTCATTATGGTTTAATGTTCACATGGTTTTGATGGTTGGTTTTTATTGATGGGCTGAGCGTTTTGGATGTAATTTGTGTAAATGCTTTTCCCATGATTATTATGGATTAATTATGCATTGAATTGATGATTTGTAAACTCATTGGGGTGGATGGGAATGGTTAAAGAAATAGGTGTACAAGGATTCCTCAAATTTGTAAATAGAAATAGGGGTAAAATGATTCCTGCAAATAATTGGATTTTTGTATTGAAATTAATGAGGACCTCAACCCATTTTAATAAATGATTTTTGAATCTGAATAATCATTTAGCTTGGCCTACCTTTCTTAAAACTAATGCATTGTATAAATGGATACATGGATAATAATGACCTTGGAAACCTTGTAGCGTACAAAAATTCCTCTAAATTATTTTAATAATGGATTCTAGGGGTACGAGCATTCCCCCAAGTGATGGCTTAATGAAATTTTACAAGCTATAGCCGGTATGATGATACCACTTAATGCTTCCTTACTGATTGACTCCTTGAACTAATGGATGGGTTATGTGATTAATGTTTTAATTAGGCTTAAATAGGGTTATAAAGCTAGCCATGCAGGTGGAGGTCGTGAGGGACTCATACTAGAAATTCATATTTGTTGAGGTGAGGGTTGGTTGAGATGACTGTGTGCTTGTGTCACAATATATGTATATCTGAATCATGGATGGCGTTAGGTACTAGGATTCCCCGGCCTTCTATGATATCTTCAGTTCGTGCGGCTAGTAGGCACTGAGGACCTACCAGGGGGTAAAAGTTGGACCCATGTAGTTAGTGGGTTATTATTAGGACGGTTGACCTACACAATCCAGGCTAATGGTTTAAAGTTTATACTAAGTCGTGTTCCCTCTCCCAGCATCTTATATTTACATATATATGCACATGCTTGTATATATGCATATGGAATGGTTTTGAATTATTTTTGGAATAATGGCTATGTTTTATCTCCTTATCCTTAGTTACAAGCTAGCTCTCAACCCTTTAACCATCTCTGGATGATGTATTCCCACGCGATACAGGACACGGATATACTTTTAGTTTTCGTGCTCGGTGATATGATTTTGGGGTGTAAATAGTTGAGTGAAGTGGTGAGCTTCCATTCTTTGTAAGAGCTTCATTTTGTGGTTTTTCTATTCTCTTATGTCATAGACTATTCATATGGTTTCCTTTGGATTTCATCGGGGGCATGTCCCTTAATAGATTATATCCGATTTTTTTCGTAGAGTCTTTGTGGATTACTGTGGATTGGGATATGTTGAAAATTATTTAATTGTTTTTTGAGTTGCCTATCTTATTACATGTTCGGAACTCAGCTTATCTTGTTACATGTTTGGAATTCATCAGGTGCTAGTTGTAGTGTGTTCTGTTAGGCTAGGAAAAGGTAGTGGTTTCCAATCCGTTATAACTTTCTCAAACTCCCAAAACCCGGTGTCAAAGTATAAGAACTAGTAATTCAATCCATGAATCAAATACATAAGAAAATCTAATAGGAACAACTCTGTCTCCGAACACTAGTAAAGACATAGTCTATACAAAAAGATAGAAGTGGACTCGAGACGTATAAAAATACAACCGCTACCTAGGATAACTCTGAAAGTGCCCGAATAAATACCATTGGGCGCACTTGAGCTAGGACCTACACAGAAAGGGAGAACTAGGAATGAGTATGGTCCACTTGTACTCAGTTGGTATCATAGGCCGACCAAGCAATGTAGAAAATAAAGCATAAAAAATATACACCAAGGGCACGCCACCTGCAACTAGAAAATATCCCACAACAGTAGCCCACACCTCTTGCACTAACAGTTCCATAGTATCCACATATTATACAACAAAACTCCAGAAAGGAATACAAGTATACATTTATACCACATATAAGCAAAGAAAAAAGAACAACATTTATAGGAGAATAAAGTTCAAGTAAGAAAGATAGAACAATAGATATGTAACAAGTCAAACAGAATATACAATCACATCACAATTATAACGAAGTAAATACAATAAGAATGACGATGATAATGATAATGATGATGATGTAATGTACAAGGTTAATGCACAACCTTTGAGACCATCGCACAACCTACGACACCGTCACACAGTTTGTGTCTAAACTTATGAAGCTAAAGCTTCAAGAAATAGGACCTATAGGGGGTTTGTTGACCCATATACAACTTAATATCCATGACTCATCTCCGACCCATCCCTCGGAGAAGGTCTGTAGAATCTGATGTTTCCAGTGTTTCTAGAATTTACAAGTATTTTCAATATTTTTAGTGTTTCAAACAATTATAGTGTTTCCATTAGTTCTAGTATTTCCAGAGCACATACATGACACAAAACACAAATAAATTACAACTTACAACAATAACAAGTATATAAAGTATACAACAAACAAGGAAACAATGTGTGTGATGCCATGAAAATGATGATGCAATGGTCACAACCTATCGACCATGAGAATATCCAATAACCCATCAATATACCAACATGTGAGCCCAGATATCCGCTCAATATATCCAACAAACATTGAAAACCAACATGAATCATATGCCAATAGAGTATGAACACATCAACAAACCCAATTGATACTAAAATAGGATTTTCATCTAAAAAGATACCATTATTTTCATATATATAGGCTATCAACAACACATAGGACCCCACATGGTCACACATAGAACATAATATCCCAAAGCCACCAAATACATCATATATAGGCCCCCACAGGGGCACAAAAGAATAAGATATCCATTTTTTGTGATTAGTTCCCAAACCCTTAACATGCATTTTGTATCAATATTAACTACCTAGCCTAGTCTTAAAGAGGTTAATTCATAACCTATCTCGAATGCCGAAAATCAGAAGGAAAGCCTTCAGTCCACTATTTTACTCCTCACGAATGGACCAGAAATAAAAAAACATCAAAATATAGAATTTACTCGTAAAAAAAAAAGACATCAATACCCATATTTCCTAATTCTAAGTCGAGGTCAAAATGTACCCCCAAAATAGGTTTTTCAAAAGTAGGGTAAAATCGTAACTCTGTTTCACAAACATGCTTTCCATATTTTTAGGAGTCTACAACTTAAAACCCAAGTAAAAGTTGGTCAAAAATGAGGTCCAAAATGAAGAAAAATCATTTTCATACTTTACCTAGTAAATTCCCCAAAATCCATTTAAAAATCAAGAATCAAATTGTTTTGAAAATGAAATTTAGGAAAATATAATAATTAAGGAATTAGAAACTCACCCAATTAGAAAAGGTTTGAAATCAACATTTAAATCAGTGAAAAAACTTTTTAGGACTTACGAGCCAAAATAACCAAATTCCATACTTAATTCAAGTGTAAAATAAGAATTAGTTGATAAAGATTGAAGAAAATAATTGAAATAGGTATTATGGAACTTACCCAAGTTTAGAATTGGAATAAACAACCCAAAATCAAAAAACTCTAAGCTCTAAGTCTCAAAAATGGTGAAAATTGACGAAAGAAGGTATATGACCCAGGCATCGCAATTGCGGACCAGGCATCGTGATCGCGGTACCTGGCTGACAAGGGTATAACAATCACGAAATCAGTGTCGCAATCATGACATATGTTTGCAGGCCGCAAATGCGATCACGACAGGAGCATCGCGATCGCTGGGTACCAGATGAGTGGTGCACTACTTAGGGACTTGTAGCATTCCAAGTCTCAACGAGCCCCACCAGATTCATTCGAAATCCTATGAATGCAAATGAACTATGTGACCCAATCAAATTCAATGCTCCGGTCTCTATAGCACTATCAAATTTTCAAAAAGACATTGTTTTCACAAAGTTTACCCCCAAAACCTAAAATAACAACTTTCCAAATCGAGGGTCAAAATGAGATCTAAAAGCCATAAAACCACACCAACCATTTTACCAGTCTAAAACTGATATTCCGGATGTGTTGACGTATTTTTTTCTTCTATCCGTCGCACGTATAGAAAGATATAAATTGAAATCAACTATAAGGCTCTCAAAGCCACCAAAAATCACAATATCACATAAATGGCACCAAAATGCTTTTAGAACAATGCTAATCATCCCCACACCCTAGAAATACCACGACACAACCACGATGAGGGGTAAAATAGTTAAATCGCACAGAAACACATATTTAACATAATTCATCAAAATTCAGGTCGTTACATCAACCACTAGTAAAAATATAGTTCATCCTCAAACTAAGGAGAAGAAATACCTGAATTAACAAAGTGAAGGGGATAAGAACTAGCATAGCAGACTCGACCTCCCAAGTAGCCTTATCGATTGGTCGATGCCTCTACTAACCACATGAATAAATCTAGAGCTAACAGTTTAATATCCCTAGCTAATATGGAGATCAGGTCCTCAACAAAAGACAACCTCTCATATACTTAAACCGACTCCCAATGAATGATATAAGTCTTATACGGAACATAATGACGAAGCATGGAAACATGAAAAACTAGATGAATAGGTAATAAGTCTAGGATCAAAGCTAACTCATAATCTACATCACCAACAGTCCAAAGAATCTTAAATGGTCCAATATACCTAGGCTAAGCTTTACCCTCTTTCCAAATGTCATAAAAAATTTCATGGGCGGAACACGAAGAAAAACATGATCACCAACACCAAATCTCAAGGCATAATGTTTATTGTTTGTATAACACTTCAGCCTACTCTTAGCTACTTGAATTCTATCCTAAATGATCCACACTCTATTCAAAGACACCTGAAGCAAGTTCGTACCTCGAGGTCTAAACTTAGAAACCTTAAATCAATCCGCTAGAGAGTGACAATTCCTGCAATAAAAAGCTTCAAAGAGAGCCATATTGATACCGGAAAGGTAGTTATTATTATAGGCAAAATCCACTAATGCGAAATGCTGGTCCCATTGGCCACAAAAATCCATCACACAAGCGCGAGGTATATTTTCCAAAACCTAGATAGCCCGCTATTATTAACTATTAGTCTAGGGTGATAAGTTTTGATAAGATCATCATGTGTACCCAACTCAACTTAAAAAGTCTTCCAAAATTGAGATGTGAACACCAAACCTCAATCTGAAATTATAGTCACCGGCACACCATAATAATGTACACTCTCAAAAATGTAGATATGGGGGGGCAGCCTTATTTCACTAAAAGAGATCTACACCAGAAGGAAATGCATAGAAATGATCAATAAATCTATTATGACCCAGACACTATCAGAACGATGAGAAGTGTGAGGTAATCCGGTCTTAAAGTCCATAGTGATCCATTCCTATTTCCACTCAAGAATGGTGAAATCTGAAGGAATCCATCAGGTCTCAAATACTCGACCTTCACCTGCTAGCAACAAATTAAATAAGCTACAAATCTACTGCATCCTTCCTCATACCACCCCAAAAGTAATGTTTTCTAAAGTCTGGATACATCTTTGTTACTCGCAGATAGATGGAATTTATGGAACAATGGGCCTCCTAAAAAATAAATCTAATCCAGTCATCCTCTCTCAACACACAAACTTATTCTCCAATCCTTAAACCACCATCGAAATCATGTAATACTTTCTTAGCCTCACCACTCAACACCTTATCCCGAATTAACACAATCTAATTATCAAACTGATAAACTTGAATCTACTCCATCAAAGAAGGCCTAGCCTCCATAAATTTCAAAACACGCCCAGCTGTCAAAATATCAAGCCTAACTATCTTGTCATCTAAAGACTAAACCTCTGAGGACAAAGGTCACTCCTAGGTTAAAAGATGCGCCAAGCTACCAATGCTAGTGACTTTCAGCTCAAGGTATCTGAAACCTTATTAGCCTTTCCCAAATGATAGAGATCAGTCAAGTCAAAATCCTTAACCAACTCAAGCCAATGATGCAGCCTCATATTAAGTTTCCACTGGGTAAAGAAGTTTTGAAGGCTATGATGATGAGAGAAAATCTAACTGCAGACTCTGTACAAGTAGTGCCTCCATAATTTGAAAGCAAAAAAAACTGAGCACAACTCCAAATCATGGTTAGGGTAATTCTTCTCATGGGGATTCAACTAATGAGAAGCATGCACAATCACCTTACCCTCCCGCATCAACAAAACACCTAACCCAATACCTGAAGCATCACAAAAGAGGATGAAACCTACAACTTCTTTAGATAAAGTCAAGATAGGAGTTGAACTCAATAGATCCTCGAGCTTTTGGAAGCTTGCCTCACAAGCATAAAACCACTAAAAGGAAATCTTCTTTTGTGTCAATTGAGTCAAGAAAGTTACAATAGATGAAAAACCCTCAAAAATACGACGATAATAACCTACCAAGCAAATAAAACTTAAAATCTTGATGGGAAAAGTAGGTCTAGCCTAATTACGAACCACTACAATCTTGGATGGTTCAACCATAATACCCTCTATAGTCACCACATGACAAAGAAAAAACAAACTATAACCAAAACTCACACTTGGAAACTTTGCATACAACTTATCCTACCTCAATCTCGAAAGCACAATCCACAAATGCTCGATATTGTCAGCTTTACTCTTGGAATACCGAGATATTATCTATAAATACAATAACAAAAAAGTCTAGATATGTTTTAAACACCTGGTTCATCAACACCATGAACACAATTAGGGCATTGGTCAACCCAAAGGACATGACCAAGAACTCATAATGACCATATGTTGTCCAAAAAGCTATCTTTGGTATATCTGAAGCTCTTATTCTTAACTTGTGATACTCTCCTTTGATAACACTGTGACACCCTGAAGTTGATCAAATAATTCATCAATACGTGTGAAAGGATACTTATTCTTAACCTTTACCTTGTTTAACAACTGATAATCGAGACACATCTGCATATATCTATCCTTCTTCTCCACAAATAAGATGGGAACATCCCAAGGTGATGTACTATGTCAGATAAATCCTTTATCCAACAACTCTTGTAACTGATCCTCTAATTCCTTCAACTTGATTGGGGACATTCTATATGGAGGAATATAAATGAGCTTGTTGCCTGACTCAACATCAATGGCAAAATTAATATCAAACTCCAGAGGCATACCCATAAGGAGCACATCCATGAACTCATGGACAACACAAAAAAAATCCAAAAAAGGAGGAGAAGCAACTCTAGTATCACAAATATGATCCAGGTATGACAAACACCCCCCTCAACCAATCAATGAGCCTAAACCTAAGATATAACCCTCTTAGAACCTGAATAAAGCGCGCCCCTCTAAGCTATCCTCGGCACACCCAGCAATGCTAAAGTCACAGTCTTAGCATAACAATCTAGGATAGCATAGTAAGGAGCTAATCAATCCAAACCCAAGATGAAATTGAAATTAACCATATCTAAACAATCAAATTTAACCAAGTCACATGCCCAACAAAAGTCACAATACAAGATCGGTAAAACCGATCCACCACTAAAAAATATCCTACTTGGTAGAACATAAATAGGCATGGAAATAGGCTCACTAAAAGAATCAAAACCCAAAGAAAAATATGTAGACACATAGAAGAAATTTAATCCTGGATCAAATAACACAAATGCAAATCTAAAATAAATAGAGATAATACCTATGATAAAAACATCATAAGCCTCTCCCTATGGTCTGGAGGGTATAGCATAGTACTCTCTGCGACTAACAATATGTTGAGTTTTCCCACAACCAACACCACGAGCTCAGCTATCTCTGCCTCGTGTACCTCTTATAGAACCCTAACTATAACAATTAAAATAGTAGTAACTTTTATCATACGTTAGGGATAGTCCTTGGACAAAAGTCTAATCTTATCACACATAAAGCAACCTCTATGGCCCGACTCGATAAGAGAAGGTATGTCTGGGCCCAAACGACCACCCTAAATTATTGGACTAGAAAACCCATCACCCAAACTCTATAAGTCTTACTACACTTCTCTGCCATAATACACATGAGAACCTCTAAAATCTTTACCTTCAGAAGCTTAACGCCTGAACTCACCAAAATGGCGCACCTTCTTGGCACCTTCCTACGACGCTCACAAAATAACCTCAGTCATCTTAGCATGATTCACTATACACCAAAATGATGCTTCAAAGAAAATATCTAAGAAGCAACCAACTTAAGAGAGACATCCAAACCCTTCACGAACTTCCAAATATTCAAAAAATCGATGACAATACTGGCATAAGAATATAGAGACAAGTCATAAAAGTGTGCCTCATACTCTGCAACAGTCATGGAGACCTTTTCTAGGTGATCAAACCATCTTTAATCCAATCCCTCAGACTGTAAGGCATAAATATCTTTGAAAAGGCATAATCAAATTGATCACAAGTCATCTAGGGAGAATCAAGAGGTCTATAACTAACAAATGACCTCCACCAATCTCTAACAACATCTCTCAACTAATAAGTAGTATAAGCAACTCTATGCAACTCAAGCAAACCAAAATTATGCAACTTCTCTCGACAATCAATCAAGAACTTATAGGTGTCATCACCTACATCACCACTGTATTTAAGAGGACCCAAATGAGTAGATCACTTAAACCTCTTCTAATCATCCAAAGATATAATTATACTCACAACAAGAAAAAACATGGTGAATCTGGTAGCTTGAGATCCCATCTTGGGAGGTAACATAGATGAAGGTTGAACTCCTGACCTCAGAATACCATACTCAGATACCGACACTGAAATAGGAATAGTACTCAAGGTCCGAAGATACAAGAGGAACACCAAGTGCACTCAAAGAAGCACCCTCTAAATGGGTCAACAAGAGAACAAACAACCCCTCCAACAATGGGGTAGAAGAACTCCTTTGAATTAAAGTAGGACCCACACCTTAAACATGCTCAACACGAGGCTCAAGGGAAAGTTCCCTAGCATTAGTCATAGATGGGGTAAATCCACGTGCTCATCCACTCCCTTGTGCTCGTTCACGACTCGAGACTCACCCTCTGGATAAAGGCTCCTGATCTTTGACCTCACAAGACCTAGTCAATGCTATCTTCATAGAAGAGAGTAATAAATAACTCAAAATGCAAGTATGAAAGAAATCCTTAGGATAAGGAACATAATAACAAAAATTTACTAAAGACAACCTATAGCCTCTTGAATATAGATATGGTCATCTACGTATCAATCCGTAAGACTCTATTATACATCCTGGTCTTACACTATTGAGACCAATGAACTGGCTATTCTGATACAAATTTTTCATGACCCAAACTCGTGGGTCATGATGGCACTTGTCGCAACAAACCTTGACAAGTAAGCCTATCACACAATACAAAAAAAGGAAATAACAATCCAATCCCAAGGCTAAGATCCTAGAATAAAGCTGAACCATATAAATATAATGATAGGAAAAAGTATAAACTCAAAGATAACATGCCAATTCGCAAAACTTGGTGTCACAGTGTAAGAACTACTAACATAATCCATGAATCAAATGCATAAGAAAATCCAACAGGAACAACTCTATCCCTGAATACTAGTAAAGACATAGTCTATACAAAATTATAAAAGTGGGTTCCAGATGCATAAAAATCCAACTGCTACCTTGGATAACTCAGAAGGTGCTCAAATCAATCATCTGGTGCCACACTCAAACTAGGACCTGCACTAAAAGAGCGCAGTAGAAGTGATTATGTTCCACTTATACTTGTTAGGTATCATAGGGTGACTGAGTTAAGTAGAAATAAAGCATAAAAAAAATACAAACTAAGGGCATGTTACCTGCAATTAGAAATATCCCACAATGGTAGCCCATACTGCCTGCATTAAAATTTCTATTATATCCACATATAACACAACAAAACACCATAAAGGAATACAAGTATACATTTATACCACATATAAGCAATAAAAAGAGAATAACATATATGGGACCATCAATTACAAGTAAGGGAAGATAGAAAATTGATAGGTAACAAGTCAAATAAAATATACCATCACATCAAAAGAATAATAAATTAAATACAATAAGAATGATAATGATAATGATGTATTGAACGAGGTTGTCTCACAACTATTGAGATCATCGCACAGCCTCTAAGACCATCACACAATCTCCATATACACCTAAAAAGCTAAAGCTTAAGAATGTTGTACCCATGGTATATTTTTCAACCCATATAAAACTCAATTTCTATGACTCATCACTGGTACATCCCTCAGAGAAGGTTTATAAAATACTGTGTTCCCAGTGCTTGTAGAATTTCCTAGTATTTCCAATATTTCTAGTGCTTCCACCAATTCTAGTGTTTCCATTATTTCCAGATCACATACATGACATAAGACACAAATCAAGTACAATAAAAAAGATCAAGTAACAAAGAATACAATAAAACAAGTGAAATAATATGTGTGATGCCATGAGAATGATAATGCAATGTTCACAACAAACCGACCATGAGAATATCTAATAACCCATCAATATACCATCATGTCAGCCTAGATATCTTCTTAATATATCTAAGCATCCATGAAAACCCACATGATTAATATGCCAATAGAGTATAAACACATCAATATACCCAATTGATGCAACAATAGGCTTTTCATCCAACCAAAACACTATTATTTTCATATATATATGTTATCAACATCACATACAACCCCACACGGTCACATATAACACATAATATCCTAAAACCACCAAATACATCACATATAGGCCACCACAAAGGAATAACACAATAAGGTAACCATTTTTCATGATTAGTTGCCACACCCTTAACATGTATTTTGTATGGATATTAACCATCCAGCCCAGTCTTAAAGAAGTTAAGCCAGAACTACCTCTAATCTTGAAAATTAAAACAAAAGCCTTTAATCCAAAATCTTACTCCTCGCGAATAGTCCTGAAATCAACTAAACATACAAATATAGAATCTTCTCATTAAAAAAGCCATAAATTCTCATATTTTCTATTTTCACATAGAGGTCAAAACGGAAGCCCAAAATAGGTTTTTGGAAAATTAGGGTAAAAATCATAAATTTATTTTAAAAGCATGCTTCCCATAATTATACGAGTCTATACTGTAAACCCCAAAAAAATGAGTGAATAACAAGGTCCAAATAAAAGAAAAATTATTTTCAAACTTTACCAGGTAAAATCCCCAAAATCTATTTTAAAATCAAGAATCGAAGTATTTGGAAGATGAAATTGAGGCAAAACTTATAATTAAGGGATTGGAAAATCACACAATTTAAAAGTTTTGAAATTAAGGTTTAAATTGGTGAAATACACTTTTTAGGCCTTACCGGCTAAAATCCCTAAATTCCATACTCGATTCAAGTTTAAAACAAGAATTAGATAATAATAATTAAAGAAAATTATTGAAATAGGTGTTATGGAGCTTATCCAAGATTAGAAGTTGAAGAAATAGCTTAAAACAACAAAACCCTAAGTTTCAAGTCTCACAAATAGTGATAAATGGCAAAAACAGGTATTAATATACCTAGGCATCGCCATCGCGGACCAGGTGTCTCAATTACGGTACCTAGCTGACAAGGGTATCACGATTATAGACTAAGTGTTGTAACTGTGACATATGTCTACATTCCCTAATCGATATCGTAATAAGAGCATCGTGATCATGGGTGAACCAGCTAAGTGGTGAACCAGCTGGGATTCATTTGAATTCCCATCAATGCAAACAAACTATGACACCTATCGATTTCAATGCTCTAGACTTAATGGAGATATTAGATTTTCAAAAAAATGTCATTTTCACAAAGTTGACCCCCGAAACCTAAAAAGAAAACTTTCAAAATTGAGGCTCAAAATGAGATCTACAAGCCATAAAACCATACGAACTATGTTACCACCCTAAAATTGATGTTCTGGATCTACTGATGTATCTGTTCTTCTATATATTGCACGGATAAAAAGATATCAACTGAAATCAATTGTAAGGGTCTCAAAGCCCCCAAAAACCATAATATCACATAAATGGCACCAAAATGCATAGGGAATCATGCCAGACATCCCTATATCCTAAAAAACTACAATACAACCATAGGGAGGGGTAAAATAGTCAAATCACACAGAAACATATATTTTTCATATTTCATCAAAATTCATGCTGTTACAAAATTGATACCAAACTTCTACGAAAGCTAATGAATAGTACCCAAAACTATAGTTGTAATCAGTGCAAGTATAGTGCCAAACTATATAATAATAATAATAACAATAAAGCACATATCGAACTCGAATCAAAATTGAAATGCATTTACATAAATGTATGCATAACAAGCTAATAGTAAGAAACTGAAGGGTTCCAAGCCTATCTCAAAATCATATCATCATAAGTTTGAATCTCAGGCAGGTAAGTCTACTAAGGCAAGGCACTTCTTGAATAAGTGGTATAGAGGGTGTGGTCCAGGATCAATCATGAATCTACCATGGAAAAAAGAGCTTAAATAGTCTTAAAATTAAGTTTTTGTTAAACTCGATCCATGGTAATAGCCTAAACTAGTAGCCAAGAGTATAACTAAGCTTAATGGAATTTATCTCCAATTACAACTTAAAAAAGGTAGTGGGTCCCACTATGGGCTCCTTATAACCAAACCTACGTCGAAACCTAGTTGAGTCTATTTTAAGGATTCCCATTCTAATCTCCAAGTACTACTAGCACTGATCCTAGCCCTAAAGGATGATACAAAACTAAATGAGGGAAGAACGAGCCTGAACTCTACCATAACGGAGCCCTAATTTTCTAAATAAGGCATAAAAATACATAAATGATATCTGAGAAAATACTACCAGCTCAAAACATAAACAATAGTATGCAAATACCACAAGCTCACTCTAAAAGTTGGTAAACCTAGCCTACCTAAACACTGCAGAACGCCCGCCAAATCCTCTAACCAAAAACTTTTTGATTCTGATAGGCCTCCAAAAGCTTCCACATTATAAAAAGAATGCTCCATGCCTCTAAATGAGTAAAAATATACCCATATGGAATATAAGTGTTGTGGGTTATAAATTGGACTAAAACTTTCCCATTGGGCCCACTTGCAAAATAATGAAATAGAAATTGTCACAGTATCCTACGCAGCACAAGGGTCATTAGCTATATGAAATTTTGTTGAATCAAAGATTAATTGATCCCAAAATTAGTCTCAACAACAACTCATAAATATTAGCGATAAATTAGGTTATTAAGCATGAATTAAGTTGAACTTACAACTATAATGATGTTATACCACTCAAGAAACTGCCCTGAGCTGAACCCAACATTAAACACTAATTCCCACGTAATAACAGAGCTTTTAAAAGATACAATAGAAGCTTTTACACTTAATCAATGACTAGAACGAAAAAAGGATATATATATATATGGCTGCTTTAGTATTTAAGTGACCGCTAAAGCATTCACTGCTAAAGCCCCTAAGGGCCGCTAATGTAGCCAGGCTTAGACTTGCCAACATCCGCTAAAGTGATCCAAGACAGCTAAATTCGAAGCCATAAAAGTGAAGCCCAACCACTAAAGCACTCCCCTATTTGCTTAAGCATTTGCACCAGATACTAGGCACCATTCAAGCTCTACTATTCTCTTCGATCATCTTAGCATGATCCACTATACTCTAAAGAAAGCGCTAAATTAAACCATCTGAGATGTGGCCAACTGAAGGGATGCATCTAAACCTTCCACAAAATTCCAAATATTTCCAGACTTTGTGGAAATACTAGTATAAGAATATCTAGACAAGTCATAAAAATATGCCTCATACTCCGATAAAGTCATGGATCCTTACGCAAGGTGATCAAACTCATATTGCATTAGATCCCTCAGACTGTAAGGCACAAATATCTCTAGAAAGGCATCAACAAATTGATCCCACATCATCTCAAGAGAATCAAGATGTCTACAATCCATGAGTGACCTCCACTAATCTCTTGCAATATTTCTCAACTGATAGGTAGTATAAGCAATCCTATGCAACACAAATAAAACCAACTTATGCAACTTCTTTCGATAATCAATCAAGAACTCATAAGCATTCTTATCCAAAGAACCAATAAAAATAAGAGGACCCAAAGAGTAAATTTCTTGAACCTCTTCTAATCATCAAAAGACAAAACAAAATTCATACCAAGAAGTGACACATTTTATCTGGCAGACTGAGATCTCATATGAGGAAATAACATAGATGAGGCCTAAACTCCTTATATTGGTGCACCAAACTCAGATATTGGCACTGATGGAGGAATAGTACTCAGTGTCTGAGGAGTACCATAAACAGAAGTAGGTGCTACTGGAGGATCCATACTCAGAACTATAGGACCACCTAGCAAAAGCAAAGGAGAACCCTCTAAGCGGGTCAACAACCGCACCAATAACCCCTCCAAAACTGGGGCAGATGAACTCTAAGGAAATGGATCTAAGGTTACACCCCCAATATGCTCCACCTAAGGCTCAGGAGAGAGCCCCCTAGCACTATTTCTAGACGGGGCTGATCCATAGGCTTATCTACTCCCTCGAGTCTGTCCATGACTCGAGGCTCGCTCTCTAGGAGAAGGCTTCGCATCCCTGACCTCACGGGACCTAGTCAACACTATATATGTAAAAAAGATAAACACAACTCAATATAAAAATATACAAGAATTTTCATAATATGGAATAAAATAGGGGAGGTTTTCCTAAAGGCGTCCTATAACTTCTCAAAGATTGATACAGATATCCATATATTGATCTATGAGACTTTATTAACTCATTCTTACACCGTTGAGACTAATGAACCTGGATGCTCTGATACAAATTTGTCATGAACAAAAGTCAAGGGACGTGATGGTATTCATCACTCTGAACCTTAACAAGTAAGTCGATCACCCATACTGATATACAAAGGGGGAAACAACAGAAATACCTCCAAGGTAAGGCTTCTAGAATGAAGCTAAACCATATAAAAATAACAAATACGGAAATAAACATAAACCATAATGCATCAGTAACTCCAAAAACCTGATATCAACTATATAAGAATTTATCTAGTACAACACGAATCCAAATGAAATACATAAGAAAAATCCAATAGATACAACTATATCTCTGAAAACTAGTAAGACACAGTCGAATGATAAAGAAAGATAGTTTAAGGCATCCGAACGCCTGAAAATTATCCACTACCTTGAAGGCTCAAACAATCTTCTAATTCAAGAAATATGGGGCCCACCCAAACCTAAACCTATACCAAAAAGGTACAATAGGAGTGAGTACTATCCACTTATACTCAATAGGTATCATAGGCCAACCAAACAAAGTAGAGAATAATATATACAAGATACACACTAAGGGAATGTCACTGCAATTTGAAAATGTCCCGCATTAGTAGCCCACAATGCTTGCATTAACAGTTCTAATATATCACATATATTGTAACAAACACAAGAAAGACCACAAGTGTACAATATACCACATACAAGTAGGACAAGGAAGCATAATATACATGCGAGATCATTGAGTACAAGTATAAGAAGTTAGAAAAATCACGTAATAAGTCAGAGTAGAAGTACAATCACATCATAACCATAATGAAGTAAACACAACAAAAATTAGAATGATGATACATGAGGGTATCGCACAATCTTTTTACATACCCACAGAGGCAAGCCTCTCCACATGGGACCAATGAGGGGTTTGTCAACCTATATACAAACCATATATCATATTTCTACCCCAACACATCAATCACGGAGTGTTTTACAATATGTCACAATTTCTTCTTCCTAGCATATCCCTCAAGAAAGGTTTTAAAAAGGTCTTGCCAGTGTTTCTCAAATGTTACCATGGTAGAACCAATGTTTCATGAGTGCGTATGATATGAGGATATAATGCTAAATTTCCATAACTATCCATAATGATATATTCCACAACCATGTGAGCCAACATTCACTTTTTATTTCCACTATCCATGAAATTCCAAATGATTTATATGCCTATAAGGTATGAATATAGAACAATACACCAATGGTACGACATTAGGCATTTCAACAGCATAATAGAATTATTCACATGTATTTTAGGTTATCCAGATCTCATAGGACTCCACACGGTCACACAAATCTCATAATATCTCAAAACTAACAATTACATCACATATACGCCCCCGTATGGGTACAATATATTAAGAAAGCTAATTTCATGATTAGTTTCCATCCCCTTAACATGCATTTTGTTTAAAAATTAACTACCCAACCCAGTCTGAAAGACTTAATCCATAACTTACCTCAAGGACAAAAATTTATCTATAATACTTTAACCCACGACGTTACTTCTCATGAATGATCTCAAAATCAACTAAAACCAAGAAATATAAAATCTACTCATCAAAACCAAGCCAACGATACCTATATTGCCTATTATTAGTTTGGGGTCAAAACGGACCCCAAAATAGATTTTTGATAAAGAAGGGAAAAATCATAACTTTATTTCAAAAATGTGTTTCCTGTACCATTAGTAACCTACAACTGAAAACCCATGTAAAATTGAGTTAAATACAAGGTTCAAATCAAAGTTAAATGATTTTTAAACTTTACTGGGTGAAACCTTTGAAATCTATTTTAATATCAAGAAACAAAGTTGTTTTGAAGTTGAATTGAGGAAATACTAGCAATTATAAGATTAGGAACATTATTCAAGTAAAAAGGAGTGGAATTGCAGTTTAAAATCAAGCCCTAAGGTTTTGGAGGTTTTGAGAAATCAATCAAGTATTCATCTACGAAAAGGGTGAATTTTAACCTTAACTCCATAATAGAATCAAGAAATCGATGTTAATCTAGCTTCTCAAGAGGCCAGATGAAAAATGAATTTATTTCTGAATTAAGGGTCAATTTTACCCCTTTTAAGTAATCAAATGCTGCAATCAAACACCTTGAGAGTAGGGGGCGGTGTGGCGATCACCAGCACCCTTGGTGCAATTGTACTACCAACTCTGCCACACTTGTGCGATCATCAGTCAAGTGGTACGATTGCATATGCACCCAAAACAAGAAGAAACTTGGAAATTCTTCTATGTTTTTGCCAAGGCCTCAAGATTCATTTGGAACCCTATACACCAAAAAACTCAACAGGCATACTAAATTCGATGCTTTAGACTCTATGGCGATATTAGACTTTCAAAAATATGTTGTTTTCACAAAGTTGACCGCCAAAATGCAAAATCACAAATTTTCTAACCGAGGGTAAAAATGAGATTTAAAAGCCATAAAATCACACCAAACATGTTACCACCTTAAACTTGATGTTCTGGATCTACTAGATTAGTCTGTTAAGCAATCCTTTGCACAGATCAAAAGATAACCACACAAGTCCATAATAAAGCTTTTGAAGCCTCTAAAAACCACAATATTGCATAAAAGCCAACAAAATGCATTGGGAAAAGTACTAATAACCTGAACACCCTAAAAATACAATAATACAACTATAGGAAGGGATAAAATAGTCAAATTGCACAAAAAACATATATTTCACATATAACGTAAAAATTTTAGTTGTGACATCATCCACCACAAAAATCTAGTTCATCCTTGAATAAGGCAAATAAATACCTAAATCAACAAAGAGCTAGGAAATGAAATTACACATATCAGACTCGACCTCTGAAGAAGCCTCATCTACAGGTCGATGTCGCTATTGAACCTTAACCATAAGGATAACTTTAGAACACAACCATCTTACATCCCTAGTAAAAATGGAGACGGCTCCTTAACAAAATAAATCACTCATTTAATTGAATAGACTCCCAACGAATGACAGGATACTTATCCAAAAGTTTTCTATGAAGCATAGAAACATGAAAAACTGGATGAACAATAATAAATCTGGGGAAAAGCGAACTCATAAGCCACATCACCAATGGTCTGAATAATCTCAAATAGACCTATATACCCAGGGATAAGATTACCCCTCTTCCCAAAACTCATCACACCCTTTATGGGTAAAACTTGAAGGAAAACATGATTACCAATACCAAATATCAAGGCATACAATCTACGATCAGCTTAACACTTCTGCATACTCTGAGCTACTCAAAGTTTATCCTGAATGATCCAGATGCTATCCAAGAACTAATGAATAAAGTCAGTATCTCAAGGTCTAACCATAGAAACATCAAACCAACCCGATGGCGAAGCCAACGCCTACCATACAATGCCTTAGAAGGAGCCATGTCGATACTGGAATGATAGCTATTACTATATGAAAACTCTGCAAAATCAAAAAACTACTCCCATTGGCTGGTGAAATCCATCACACATGTGTGGATCATATCCTCTAAAACCTTGATAGTTCAATCAGACTGACCATTAGTTCTACGGCAAAATAATGTGTTAAGATAAACCCGAGTACCCAACTTCTTCTAAAAAGTCTTCCAAATAAGCAAAGTTAACATAGAACCCTTATCTAAAATGATAGATACTAGCACACCATGAAGTTGCACAACTCATAAATATAGATATGAGCTAGCCTCTAGGCACTAAAAAAGACCTGCATAGGAAGGAAATTCATAAACTTGATCAATAGATCTACAATGACCCAGACACTATCAGATCCATGGGAAGTGAGAGGCAAGCTAGTCATAAAATCCATAGGGATTCATTCCTATTTCTAATTGGGAATGGGTAACCTCTGAAGTAATCCACCAGGATTAAAATGCTCGACCTTTACCTACTAGCAATAGAGGCAAGGATCTAAAAAACCTACTATATCTTTTCACATACCACCCCACAAATAATGCTGCCTCAAATTATGATACATCTTAGTCAGTCTAGATGGATAGAATACCTGGAATAATGAGCCTTCTTCAAAATCAATCTAATCTAGTCCCTCACTCTCAGTATACAAAATCGACCTCTAATCATCAAAACTCCATCAAAACCTAGTGAGGCTTTCTTAGACACACCACACAATACCTTATCTTGAATCGATCTCAATCCCCCATCAACAAACTGATGAGCTCAAATCTGCTCCATCAAAGAAGACCAAGCCTCAACAAATACATAAACACACCCATGTGTCAAAATATCAAGCCCAACTATCTAATTAGATAAAGACTAAAACTCAAAGGCCAAAGGCCTTTCTTAGGGCAAAATATGCACCAAACTCCCTATGCTAGTCAACTTCCGGCTCAAGGCATCTGCAACCACATATGCCTTACCTGGATAATAGAGAATAATTAAATCATAATCTCTAACCATCTCAAGCCAATGATGCTACCTCATATTAAGATCCCACTGGGTGAACAAGTACTTAAGGCTACAATGATCCAAGAAAATCTAACAAGGAACTCCATATAAGTAGTACTCCACAACTTTAAAGAAAAAATAACCACATAAAACTCAAATTCATGGGTAGTATAATTCCTCTCATGGCACTTCAATTGATGAAAAGCATAAGCAATCACCTTACACTCTATCATCAATAAAACACCCAAACCAACACCTAAAGTATCATAAAACATGATGAAATCTACTTTATCCTTAGGCAAAGTCTAGAGAAGAGTTGAAGTCAACAAATCATTAAGCTTTTGAAAGAGCTCCTCACATGCATCAAACCACTAAAAAGAAATCTTCTTCTTTGTTAGCTTGGTCAGTGGAGTTACAATGGATGAAAAACCCTAAACAAAATATTGATAATAACCTGCCAAGCTACAAAACTCCTAATCTCGGTAGGCAAAATAGTTCTAGCCCAATAATGAACCACTACAATCATGGTTGGATAAACCATAATACCCTCTTTAGTCATCATATAACCCAAGAAAAAAATGGACTCCTACCAAAACTCACACTTGGAGAACTTAGCATAATACTTGTCATCCCTCAATCTCTGAATGAAAATCTGCAAATGATCCTCATGCTCAGCCTCGTTCTTGGAATAAACTAAGATATTATTTATAAATACAATAACAAAGGAGTTGAGATAGGGTTGGAATACTCAGCTCATCAACTCGAGGAATGCGGTTGGGGCATTGGTCAACCTAAATGACATTACTAAGAAGTCATAGTAACCATATCGAGTCTAGAAAGCTATATTTGGAATATCCAAAGCTCTAATCCTCAATTGGTGATAATTGAATCTCAAATCAATCTTCAAAAACACCACAACACCCTGAAGTAGATCAAATAAATCATTAATATAAAGTTAAAGACATTTATTTTTAACTGCCACCTTGTTCAATTGTCGATAATCAATACACATATGTATAAACCCCTTATTCTTCTTCACAAATAATACATACCTCAAAGAGATACATAAGTCAGACAAATCCCTTATCCAAAAACTCCCACAATTGATCCTTTAATTCATTAACCTCAGCTGGGGCCATCCTATAAGGAGGAATAAAAATAGGCTTGGTACCCTGGTCAACATCAATAGCAAATTAATATCACAATCTAGACGAATTCCAAGAAAATCCATAGGGAACACATCCATAAACTGACAAATAATAGGAACAGAGTCTGAGAAAGGAGGTAAAACAACACTAGTATCATAAATATCATCTATGAGCCTAAATATAAGATATAACCCTCTAAGGACCCGAATGAAGTGCACTATTCTAAGATATCATTGGAACACTCGATGAGGCTAATGTCATAGTCTTAGCATAACAATCTAAAATATCATGATAAGGAGCCAACCAATTAATACCAAAAATAACAGTGAAATCAACCATATCTAAAACAAGAAATCTCCCCAAGTATCATGGCCTGAGAATGTCACCACACAAAATCGATACACCCGATCCACCACTAAAGAATCTCCTACAAAGGTAGATACAGGAACAAGAATGGAAAAAGGATCACTAAAAGAATCAAAACCTGAAGAAGAATATGCAGGAACATAAGAGAAAATCTATCAAGAATCAAATAACAAAGATATATATCGGAAACAAACAGGGCCGATACCTGGGAACACAACATCTAAAGCCTCTCTATTAGGCCTGTCTGGTATAGCATAACACTAACCACGACCTTCAATTGGCTAACTATCCCCACAACCAACACTACGAGCTACACTACCTCTACCTTTCACACCTTTGGTAGAACCACTACCTCTCACAGGTGAAATATGAGTATCTTTAACTATATAGTGGGGACATTCCTAGGCTAAATGAACCACCTTATGAAATATATAACAATCTCTATAGCCTTCTTCAATAGAAGAAGATACCACTTTGCCCGGACTAGAACCCTAAACTATTAAATCAGAAAATCCACCACAAAATTTTTTTAAGGCCACCTGTACTGGCCTACCCCAAAGAAATGATAACCTCTTAAATCTCTACCATGAGGAGCCTGACCACTAAACTTAGCAAAATGGTGGAACTTCATTGCACCTCCCTAATATGCTCTAAGAATTCCCTTGTTCATATTAGTATGATCCTCTATATTAAATAAGGATGCTCCAAATACAACCATTTTAGATGTAGCCATCTAAAAGAAAACATATAAACACTTTACAAACTTTCAAATCTTCACAGTCTTAATGGAAATACTAGTATATAAATATTTGGAAAAGTCATAGAAACATGCCTCATACTTAGCTACAGTCATAGAGCCTTGTTTCACGCGATAAAGCTCATCTTGCATTTGATCCCTTAGATTGTAAGGCATAAAACACCTAAAAGAAGTATCAACAAACTGATCCCAAGTTATCTCAGGAGAATCAAGAGGTCTACAACCCATGAGCAACCCCAACCAATCACTAACAGCATCTCTTAACTAATAGGTAATATAAGCAACCCCATACAACTTAAGTGAACCAAAATTATGAAACTTTTCTCGATAATTAATCAAGAACTCATAAGCATCCTCATCCAAAGAACCACTGAATCTAGGAGGACCCAAATGAGTAAATCTCTTAGAACTTTTTCTAATCCTCAAAAGACATAATAGTACCTGCAATAAGAGGAAGTATAGTGAATCTGGCAGGCTGAGATCCTATCTAAGGAGGTAACCTAGATGAAGGATGAAATTTTGATCCTAATGCAATATACTCAGATATTAGCACTGAAGAAGGAATAGTTCTTAGTGTTTGACAAGTACCCAAAATAGAAGTTGGTGCTACTAGAGGATCCATACTAAAAATTAGAGGAACACCTGGCATAACTAAAGGAGAACCATTTAAATGGGTCAGTAAATGCCCCAACAACCCCACTAAGACTGAGGTGGGAAAACTCTAAGGAAATAGAGATAAATCTACACCCCACCTACTCCACCTGAGTCTTAGAGGAGATTTCCTTAGCACAACTCCTAGATGGGCTGATCCATAAGAACAACACATTAAGAGAGAATATTTCATGGTTAGTTCCCATCCTATTAACATGCATTTTGTATACAAATAACTACCCACCTAAGTCTAAAAGAGTTAAGTCATAATCTACCTCAAGGAAAAAAACCAGTCTACAACACATCAACCTATTACCTTACTTCTTATGAAAAATTCAAAAATAAACTAAAACCAAGAAATATTGAATCCTCTCATCAAAATCAAGCCAACAATACCCATATTTCCTACAATTAATTTGGGGTCAAAATAGTCCCTCGAAATGAGTTTTCAATAAAGAAGGGAAAAATCATAAATTTATTTAAAAAATGTGTTCCCCATATATTTAAAAACCTACATCTTAAGGCCCAAGTCAAACTGAGTTAAAAATGAGGTTCAAATCAAAGAAAAACTATTTTTAAACTTTATCGAGTAAAATCTTTAAAATCCGATTTAAAATTAAGAATCAAAGTTGTTTTGAATATGAAATTCAAGAAAAACTAGAAATTATTGTATTAGGGTCATTATTCAAGTAAAAATGAGTGAACTTGGTGTTTAAAATAAAACCTTAAGGTTTTGGGGTTTTCTAGAAGTTAATGAAGAATTCAACTAAGAAAAAGTGAATTCTAACCTTAAATCCGTAAGATAATCAAGAAATTGATATTGATCTAGTTTTGCAAGAACCCATAAGCTTCACTTTTAATCTCTCACACTATTTTATGGTTTATCTCTAAAAACACAAGATTGAAAATGAGCTAATTCATGACCTAAGGTGTCTATGTACCCTTTTAGGTAATTAAATGCTACAATCGCATACCCAGGTGTCCAATCGTACTTACAGGATGTAGGGAAAGGTGTAGAGGTCACCACCACCCTTGGTGCAATCAAACTATCCTCTTTGCACACTTATGTGATCTCCACTCAAATGTCACGATCATACATACACCAGAAACCACTTGAAACCTAGAAGTTCTTCCAACTTTCCACTGAAGCCTCAGGATTCATTTGGAACTTAATATACACAAAAAACCTATGTAACCACACTAAATTCAATTATTCAGACTCAAAGAAGGTATCTAATTTTTTAAAAGACGTCATTTTTACAAAGTTGACTCCCAAAATCCAAAATTATAATTTTCCAAACTGAGAGTTAAAATGAGATTTTAAATCCATAAAACTATATCAAAAATGTTACCGCCCTAGAATAGATGTTATGGATTTGCTAGCCCAGCCCGCATAGCCATCCATTGCACGAATCAAGAGATAACTATAAAAGTCCATGATAAGGCTCTTGAAGCCTCTAAAAACCATAATATCTCATAAAAGGAACCAAAATGAATTGGGAACTATGCAAATCATCCTGAACCCCAAGAAAAACCATATTGCAACTATGGGGAGGAAAAAAATAGTCAAATCACACAAAAACATATATTTTACATATAATATCAAAATTCAGGTCACTACAAATCCTATTCTACCAAATGCACTATGCTACCTTATCATATTCGATGTTACAGACTCAACAATGCCACTAAAAATTCTATATAGGTTCACTTTAATAAAAAATAGGTCACACACCTCATAGAGCCATTTTTGTCAAATTCCACTCTTTACCCTAAAATGAGTTTGAAAGGCTTGAGACCAAGATCAAGGATAACTCTTGCCTAAAATTAACATTATAGGGCTATTAAGACTGTCGAAATATCATTCGAGGCCATTTAACTGATGTTATGGCTCATGACCTATTTCTCAACTATAGAAGTTCCAAAATAGGGATGGCTCTAAAACCAAATGAACTACCTAAGAAAACTCTCAGACCCAGTAAGTTATAAATAACATAAGACAATAATAGAAAGCTCTTAAGGCAAAAAAGAACATAAAAAAGAAAATAATATTGAGGTCATTACAATAACCACTACTAAAAGGACTTTTATCCATTATAGTAAAGGATCAAGAAATACCTAAAGGTTCAAAATTGTAAGGATACTGGGTCTGCATATCATGGTCAGTCTCCTAGGTGGACTTCTCAACTAGATAATGACTCCAGTAAACCTTTACTTTGGGAATATTTTATAATGCTCAAATTACATATCAATTTAAGTACAAGGAGGTCATCATTAATATAGTTACCCAACATTGAAGTGGGGTCGAATCCACAAGGAATAATATGAATAGTAAATAAATTATTTGAAAGGATAGATACTAGCTAAATTCAAACCAATAGTACAAGAAGATAAAAATGGGGGCTTTGAAAGGTATCACACTTAATATTTCTTTTTGGGTTTTTTTGAGTACAAATTCGGGGCTATGAATAAATAGAGTCCAAACACTTAGGCACGAATCTCGGGATTATGATTTCCTAGGGGCAACATATGCATAAGTGTTTGATAATTTGATGCAAATTCTAAGTGTTTGTGGTGTGGTAGGCTAGGTTAGAAATCTTTAAGGCTAGTGTCAACAAAACCCCAAGGGTGTTACTCATTGACCTTTTCGAGTACCTAATGAGTGCTTCAATCAAAACCACCTAATACCTTAATTAAACACCCCTATTTAAAGGATGGTGCTTTAAGTATAGTTAACATCACAGTCACACTTATGTCTAAGATAGTGAAAATTAGTCAACTAAGCTCTTAAATTGTCTATTATTTCCTTGGTTCCAACATCAATCTTTCTAGGATGTTGTGGGTCCCTAAAGTTAACCCAAACCCCTCTTTTAAGGATGGTTTGAGTTTTTAAGAGCATGGTATTTTAATCCATCAAACCCATTTAGGTATTTGGGGATTTCACCCACAAATCCCAATCAATTTACTCAAGCAATAGTAGAATCCAACACCAGGAACTAGTAAATGCACAAACAAATCACATCCCACACATATTTACACCCTATTCTAGAATAATCCTAAGAGGAAAAACTAGCCACTCATAAGATAAATAAGTAAAGATTTTACCTAAAATTTCTATTGATTTGATTTAAGAAAATCTAAGAGAATGTTACTTCAAACTAAGAGATCCAAAAAATCTTCAATCAGAGTTCACTAATTCTTAATTTGGAAGTGACTCCAAAATATTCTTCTCCAAAAATTTATACAATATTATCTTCTCTAATAATAGAAGCTACAAACCGTAAAATTATGTCTGCAAATTTAGGAAGGTGGAATATGATAGAAAATAGGGTTAGAGTCTTATTTTTATCCAATTTGGGATCAGACACATGCATTTCCCTTTCTACCCTTGGGCTACAATATTTTCTGCTAGGCCACGATCGCATAGGCTCTGCCATGACCACGATCGGCTCCCGTGATCACTGCTTGTTGACATGATTGACTTATTGCGATCATGGCACTCAAATTGTGATTGCAGTAACTAAGGCCATTTTTGCTCCAGGACTTCAGCTACACATTCTTCCTTTTGATCATTTTTAGCCCCAATCCATATCTTTCTATTTCATCAACTCTATGCCTGGAAAATGTGGATATTAGTGCATTTAATTACCTTATGTCTCATTTATTCATTAAAAACATGGTAATGTTCATGAATATTACGTACAAATGAGTGGTAAAATGACAAATCATCAACACCCCCAACTTAAAGCTTTTCTTTTCCTTAAGCAACACTACCCTTTATCATTATAGATTACACTTTTATGCCAAATTTGTATGCCTCAAAGCTCACAATGACTTCATGCTTAGTCACTACCATAAGTAACTCATTGCGCATGGGCTAAGCTATTTTTAGTACAACCCTCAACATAAAATACAATATATAAGGATGCATATTAATTCTAAGAGCAACCAAGCAACAACAACCAATACTCTAGAAAAGACTGACTTTTGACCAAAATTAGGCTACACTCCATTTGCCTCATTCTCAGAAGGTGACAAAATCACCAACCTCAACTTATTCACATGCCTCCTCACAAGAAAGAAAATGTTACATGCCAAGCTACGAAGTATATAACTAGGAATTTAAGTGCAAAAACTCTCTCCCTCACAAAAGAACTCTCTATGTTAACAAGTGTCATAATATAGGCTTGATCCCATTTTCAATTGTCATTACAATGAAAATAAATGGTTAAAGATCTCAAAGGCTTTTTGAGCTTGTAACGTAGATTTGGATTAAGGTAGGATATCATTTGTGAACAACATGACAACACCCTTCCTTCAACATCTATATCACATTATTTAATCCATATTTTTGACTATGGGCCATACCTCTTTGATGTTTTCTCTTTTCATATGCCTACTTTTTTCTTCCTTTGTTCACCCATTTTCTTCTATTTATTTTTCTTGTAATTTTTATGCAATTCTTTCCTCTATTTTACCATTTCTTGTTCTATTCATTTGTTTTCAATACTTGGGCATGACCTGACCATCCATCTATCATTTGAATTAGAAGAAACTGGTCCATCCAATACCTATGACCATGTTTCAAGAAGATCTCATTTCATCTTCTGTAGAACAAATATCTTAAACATCATAGAAAATGCATCACTTCTAACTAACCAGTCAAGTGAAAGGAGCCCTCTTACCTACTCCTCTTTGCCCTCATTGCTAGGTATTTGTCTAAAAGCATTATGGCCCCAGACTTACTTTCATCAATCTTTACCACCCCCAACTTAGGATTTTAGCCTCAAGTTGCATTTTTAAGTTTAAGAAGGGTATGGTTCAAAAGAGAGATAAAAAGAAGGGTTTATGTCTTGTAATATGTGTGCAAAAGAAAGGTCCAAAGGCTCAAAGTGCGTAACTAGGGATTACATTTATGCATGTGTAGTATTTTTAGGATAAAATAGTTTCCAAAATCACAAGGATAGCCTAAGATAATTTCTCCAACCAAATATAATCTAAATTTTCTTTAAAAGACTAATGGGGCAAGTTCTAGATAACACGAGTATACAAGCGATTAAGAAAATTTAGTCACCATTTATGGAATGCAAAAACTCCAAGGAGGATCAACTTCCCTTCCAGTTAAAGACATAATTGGAGTATCTATCATTATTCACAAGTAAAAAAATTTTGGAGACACCAAAAAAGGGAAAAGGTTTTATTACAAAGTTGATCACGTCCATGCCCTTTGGACATGGATGGAAGGGATTGTCAGTTTTGCATTTGCACCATTCTCAATTGATAACTTACAGCTATAACCAAAGTTTTAGCCTCATATTTTATCTTAATAAGAGCAAACCAACTATATGGCTACTCAGACTTCACAAATGATGCATAATGGGACCCCAAATTTGCAATGCCACAGGTACTCAAACATCCCTTGAATTAATGACTTAAATGCCACGGGTACTCAGAATTCCCCTACATCTATGTCTCAAAACCCAAATATGATCCTTTAGCCTCAAAATATCATTACTCAATCTATCATAGGGAAAGGCTAGTCATGCATCATTATAATCAAAATAAAACTAAAGTAAAATCAAAACTAAAAATAACTACATGATAATCCCTGAAAACGTGAGCATCATTATAGTACCAAAATATGACATCCCAAAATAAAATAAAATAGTATCCAAAATGTCATCAAAGAAATAACAAAAAATCCCGACATATATCAAAATATCACAACTCTAGTTATAGGCAACCCCAACCGAAATGCTTTCAGTTTCTCCACTACATAATCAACCAAATTATAAACATAGGGATAAGAGTGCTCCCTAAAGTTGTATCAGGAGCTACTTTCTCCCGCTAACTCTGCAACATCACCACAAGTATCATAAGCTTACCAATTAGCAGGGTCCTAGTCATCACTATCCAACCTTGGTGAAGGTAGTCTATCATTGGGTTTGCGATCCTTGAAGATGCCTTTACCCATTTCTAGAACTTTCTAAGGAATTTATCTCTCTTCTGATCTCTCTTTACCATCTTCTCATGCATCTCATTAAGGTCCTTCTGTGTTACAGCTAAGGCTGAATAGGCTCTCTCAAAGCTGGAAACTATGGCTCCTTACTTTTTCTACTCCTTCCGGTATATCTCATAATGTGACTGATATACATATGAATGGTGAGTGGTGGAGGTATCTTCCAATCCTTTAGAAAATATTGACATTAGCTCCCTAACCACCTGTATCTGACCTATGATGTCATCCAAGTAGTTGGCTGACAAAAGTCTATAAGAGTCTATGTCCTCCTGGGTCGACTTGCGTAAGTCCACCTTCCTTTTATTACTTTCAGTAGGAGTGCCTCGGTGCACCCAGGTACCTACTTTATATTCATCCACTCGTGCCCTCTTGCATATCTATGTGATAAGAAAAAGGCGGAGAAGATGTGTACCTCTATGATTCTTAAAGTATCTCTACTCTGAGAGCACAATCTTGCCCATATTCAGGGTAATGCCAGATAGAATACAAGACACCATCCGATCTTGCATATCTATGACAATGATGATGTGAGTCCATGGAGAGACTTTGCTACAGATTATATTAAGGAGATGCCTGGCCTCAACTGTGAAATTATTTATCAAAATGTCTCTTATGGTGGTGGCCTAGGCAAATTCTTTGTTAGGACATAGAATATTTGCCATCCGGGTGCCTGGCTCGCATGTTTTTGCTTGGAACTTCTCTATGTTAGCATCCCAGATCCCATACACCTCATTGACCTGCTCTACTCTAAAGTTCACTTATTTTCCCCTGTCTTGTCATCACTAGGTTTGTGATAAAAACTACACTGAGGTTTGCATAGAACTCACAGAATCAATTTTCATTAGCATAGGGGTTCAGGGTAAAGCACATCCACACGGTCTTAGTAAGTCTAGCATAAAACCTTGGGAACTTCTCTTCCACTTTGTCTAAGATGATGCTCCTCTCTGGGAGTAACCTTTTCCTAGGCAAGTCATCATAGTAGAGGTTTTTGAGTTGAGTGTCCATTAACCTAGTGTTATCAAAATCTCCTATTCTTGTGGCTTAATACCTGTAAGCATTACTATTCAGACCACTATTTGAATTATCACACTAAAAACATCCTAGATTAATTAGATAACTCATATAGTAGCATTTTTAGAAGGTTTGGGGGTAAGAAATGAGTGTGTAAAAATTTTGTTTTTTGTAGACACTGCTCTCAGGGATGGCAATCGGGTGTTGTGCTCGCGGTCATCGAGACCAAGATCATGGTACCTGAGACCATAGGCTATAGTTCTGCAATGTCACAAAAATGCAAGATTTTAACCCCAAGTTTCTGTTCCAGTAGGCATAGAAACATTATGATCAAGGAACTTAAGCCTAGATTGAATGATAAACCCCAAAACTCAAAGAAATTAATATAGAACTTATTGGGGTATTAAATAAAACACATGGTGTACACAATTATTTCAACTATTTAACACCTAAATCTGGGTACTCAATACTTTCCCATTAATGTGTACACCAACTACAATAACTAACCACAACAATAATAATCAACAAGCATAGATTTAGTATTTAAACTACTATTTTAGGCCCTTCCTTAAACTATAAGTTCTATGCATGCAATTACATTAAAAACAAGGAAATTTAGACGACATACAAGGTTTGATGATTCAAATGGATTGAAATGATAGTTGGATACTCTAGATAATGTCAAAATTTGGAGAGAATTTAAAAAGAATTGAGAATGGATGTGTGGAAAAAAATGGCATTTAGATGGTCATTTAAGCTTATTTGAACGCAGTTGTGGTCCTCATTCTGCGATGGCAAGAATGAGGGCATCACGATTGTAAAGGTATGGGCCATAGCCACGATAACTGAGACAAAAATTAAAGTCTCTTGGACTTCTCTGTTTAGTCCAAACATGCTAATTTTGCAGTTCTCTTATTCAATTTTAATCAAAATTTCTCATAGCACTACCTTTTTATGGATTATTCATGAACAAATTCAAAAATAAAATCTATTCTATCTTCCATAATATAAAAGAATATGGGAAACTTTTAGTGGCTTGATGCGGATAATCAACAAGCATGGATTTATTATTGAAACTACTATTTCAGGCCCTTCCCTAAAATAGAAGTTCTAAGCCTACAATTACTTTAAAAATAAGGGAACTGAGACAACATACAATGTTTGATGATGCAAATGGATTGAAATGATACTTGGATACTCTACACAATTCCTAAATTCGGAGAGAATTTTAGAGGATTGAGAATGGACGTGTGGAAAAAATGAAAGTCAGATGGTCATTCAAACTAATTTAAATATGATCGTTGTCATAGTTCTACAATCATGAGCATGAGGCCTTCGTGATCGCAGAGGTAAGATCCACAGTCACGGTAACTAAGACAAAAATAAAGTTCTCCTAGACTCCTCTGTTCAATCGAAATATGCCAATTTCACAGTTTTCTTTTTCAATTTCAATCAAAATTCCTCATAGCACTACCTTTTCATGGATTATGCATGAACAAATGAAAAAATAAAATCTACTCTATCATGCATAAAATAAAAGGATATAGGCAAATTTTTGTAGCTTGATGGGTTGCCTCTGATCGAGCCCTTAGTGTAACTTCTTAGCATGACGCTTCCTCTACTCCTATGTTTGCTTTCACTTACAATATTTAAATCTCTGTTCCAAATTTTTTTAATGATTCATTGAGAGACAGAGGGACAAAAATTTCAGATCTTCCAAGATAACACTTTGAATGTGCAAGGAAATGACGAGGGAGCTTTTATCTCGCCATTTTGAAGACTTGAAACTCTTACCCAACTTCAGATCCCTATTCTGGTTTGACTCCTTGGGTAAAGGTATGAACATCAATAGGCTACGATTTGCATATAGGAGGTTAAGATCCTTGGCCACTAATGGTGGGTCTTTCTTGTACTTTTTTTGAGTGTCAAAACTCAAAATATAGGGATGGTCCTCCTTCTCCCAGAATCCATCATTTGCCTAGGTGGATGAATATTCATCACATCCTCTAAGAATAATGTTGAAAATTGGTTTGAGTGTGTTCTATCCCTAACTTTTGGAATTGTTTCCTCATTAGAACCGTCACGCCAAAATAAACTAGAGTCATCATAAGAGAGTGGCTTGATTCTTTTTTCGACTTTAGTACCATTGCCTTTATTTTTGCATCTTCATTCTCATTTAATTCGATTGATTGGATAATCACCGAGGATTATTCTCTACCAACCTCATCATCATAGCTTGGTTTTTCTTCTTCATTAGCCTTCATTAGGAAATGGGAAGGGTAATGGTATTTGCAAGTTTTATCTCCATAAACACTTCCTCCATCTTGACAATCTCCTTTCCAAATGCCATATTGGATTGGCTATCTCTTAAACATTCTCCCCTATTGTAGTTACCCGATCCAAAATAGTTTAAAGCATTGCTTCAAAACTTTTGGACCTGGTATGATTCTCTTCCTCCTTCTCCTCATAACACCTATAAAACTCATAAGAAGAACTAGCAACTCGGTTAACATAATAAGGGGAGGGGCATTTGGGCAATCACTCCAATATCTATCTTGACCACCACACAAATAACAAGCATACTCCTAATAGGATCGAGATAGTGTTCTCATCTTTCTCCCAGGAGAATATGTGTAATCTCTTCTAAAGTGAGATCCATCAAAATCTGGACATAGATCGTCAAGATAGGACTTCCAACTACAAAAATAATATTTGTCGAAAGATGCCATAGAGAAAAGTAAAATTAAAACAAAAATCTACCTAACACAAGATACAAAAGAAAAACAAGAACAAATTTATACAAGTTTGAATTCAAGCAAGTAAGATAGAATTCCAAACTAACTCAATATGCCTTTGTTCCTCGACAACGGCGTTATTTTTTATAATGCTCAACTTACAATCAATTTAAGTACAATGCGGTCATGGTTAATATATTTACCCAACTATAGAGTCGGGGTTGAATACATGAGGAACAATGTTAGTGGTGACTAAATTAGTTTTAAAAGAGAGAAACTAGCTAAATTCAAACCAATAGTAAATAAAGATATAAATAGTGCTTTTGAAGGGTATAACACTTCATATTTTTTTTTGGGTTTTTTTGAGTACAAATTCGAGGCAACGAATAATTAGTGTCTAAACACGTAGACACAAATCTTGGTATTATGATTTCCTAGGGGCAACATATGCATGAGTCTGATAATTTTATGCAAATTCAAAGTGTTGGACATATGGTAGGCTAGGTTAGAAATACTTGAGGCTAGTTTGTCATCAAAACCCCAAGGTTGTCACACATTGACCCTTTCGAGTACCTAATGAGTTCTTCAATCAAAACAACCTAATAACTCAATTTAAAATCCTAATTTATAGGATGGTACCTTAACTATAGTCAACTTCACAATCACCCCTACGTCTAAGTTAGTGAAAATTAGTCAAATAAGCTCATAAATTGTCTATTATTGCCTTGATTCCTACATCCCTCTGTCAAGGATGACTTCGGTCGCTAAAGTTCACCTAAAACCCTATTTCAAGGATGGTTTGAGCTTTTAAGAGATTTGGATTTCCATCCATCAAACTTATTTGGGTACTTGGTGCTTTTACCCATAAGTCCCAATCACCTTACTCAACAAATAGTAGAATCCAAAACAACAAACTAGTAAATGCAGAAATATATATTTACACCTTATTCTAGCATAATCCCAAGAGGAAAAACTAGATACTCCTAAGATAAATAAGTAAAGATTTTATCAAAAATCTATATTGATTTGATTTGGCAAAAACTAAGTGAATGTTACTATAAACTATGATATCCAACAAATCTTCAGTTGGAGTTCACCAATTCTTCACTTCGAAGTGACTCAAAATATTCTTCACTTGGAAGTGACTCAAAATATTCTTCACTGAAAATTTATAAAATATTATCTTCTCCAAGAATGGAGGCTACAAACCCTAAAATAATGTCTCCAAATTAAGGAAGGTGGAATACCATATATAATAGGAATTGAGTCTTCTTTTTGTCGGATTTGGGATCAGCCACGTGCCTTTCCCTTTCTTCCCTTTCTGCTATGCTGCAACCATATAGGCTCTGCCGTAACCATGATTGAATCCCACGATCACTTTTTGTTGACCTGTTTGACTGACAATGATCGCGATCGTTAGATTGTAACCACGATAATTGAGTCCATTTCTGCTCCAGGTCTTTATCTTTACTTCCTTACTTTTTTTTGATAATTTTCAGCCCCAATCCACATTTTTTATCTTATCAACTATGTGCCTACAAAATGTGGATATTAGTGTATTCAATCACAATTATGTCTCATTTATTCATTCAAAACATGTTAATTTACATGAATGTTGAGTGAAAATGAGTTATAAAATGAGCACTATCAATATCCCTGGAGCACAACTATCTAAAATCTCTAACTATGATAGATACAAGCTCTTCTACAATGTCAATCTCTTATCCAACTGAATTGAGTCCCACCAAAGCATGTTAGACTCATCTAGGATGTACTATCACAACAAAAATACATGAGATATTGAGTGGATAACCGAGAAGGTTGGAGATAATGATAACCCATAAGAAACCTCCCCAACTATCTGAAGGAACTCAAATGTTCCAATATACATCGGATTAAGCTTTCCCCGTCCGCCGAAACTATTCATGCCCTTCATGGGTGAAACTCACAAGAAAACCTAGTCACCAACTCTAAACCTCAAAGAATAAATTATATGGTTAACATAACTCTCCTGCTTGCTCTAAGTTGCTTGAGGCCTATATAGAATACATCAAACCTGGTCCAATGACTCACAAAGAAAATTATTACCACGGGGCCTAAACTCAATAATCTCAAAGAAACCAATTGGAGATCGACAATGCCTATCGTACAATGTCTTGATCATCTGAATATTCAAATAAAAGTTGTAATTTTAATTAAACTCTACTAAATCGAAAAGTTGGTACCATTCACCTAAAAAATCCATAAAATAAGCACAAAGCATATCCTACAAAATCTAAATTTCCTGCTCTAGCTGTCCATCAATCTTGGGATGAAAAGTGGCTCTAAGGTCAACCTAGGTATCTAACTCTTCTTTAAATATCATCCTAAGGATTGAAGTGATCTGAGTAACTTGGTCTTAAATAATAAATATGAGCACCCACCACATGAAGGTGAATGACCTCTCAATTATAGTTATGAGACAACTTCTCAGCACTATAGGAACTTTGAATAGAGAGAAAGTGTGCAATTTTTTTCAATCGATCCAGAATCACCCATATTCTATCAAGACCTTAAGAAGTGTAAGTAAAACTACCTACAAAGTCCATACTGATTCATTCTTATTTCCACTCAAGAATGGGTAGTCTTTCAAGCAATCCACTGGTTCTTAGATGTTCAACATTTACTTGCTGACAATATATGCTCCGATCTATAAACTCTTCTATATCTCATCGCTTACCACTCCACTAGTATTGTTTCCTCACATCTTTGTAGATCTTATTTATCATAGGATTAAAAGAATACTTGGAGCTATAAGCCTCTCAAAGAGTCAATTATATCACATATCCCACCAACAAAATATAGGTATGACCTCCATATCTTAGAACAACCTCTAAATCTAAAGTATCCCTCCTGAACTCACCTCTCAACACTTGAGCTGGAATGCTACAAAACATACAATTCTCAAACTGACAACCCCAAATTTTCTCCAATTAGGTAGATCAATCCTTATCATTATCAAGAATCATATTGGGGCAAAAAATGACAAGTAAAACTACTATATTAGCCAAGGACTATATAACCAAAGATAATAGCCACTCTAAGACATAAAATAAAGATAAATCTACACATACAGACTGTCCTCCAACTCAACACATCCACTACAAAATTTGCCTTTCAATAATGGTAAAGAATAAAGATATCGTAGTCCTTCAAAAACTTAATCAATCTATGTTGCCTTAAATTAATATCCTTTGGGTCATTATATATTAAAGACTATGATGGTTAGTGAATATCTTTCAAGTATCAGAGTTATCTTTTTAATTTTTTTGTTGTCTTTTAATCTTCTTGGTTACTTCCTTTGAAAGGACTGATAATTTCATAAACCCAAAATCTTAACAAAAGCTTCCCAACTTATTTTGTGTTATTTTATTATATTTGTTTAGTTGATTTTAAGTTTAATATCCGTACATAATTCTAGTCCTATGACATTTATAAAACATATAAGATCACCATAAGTCATATGACTATAATGATTTTTTCCCTCAAATCTATCGTTCAATTATGTTCTAACTTTTTCTTCAAATAATCTTGGTAAACCACTTATAAATTATTCTTTTAAATAATCATGATTACAATCTTTTCTAACCATGACTTTGGACCTGATAAATATGAAAATATTTCTAAACTTCTATCTTGAAAAAGTTGAGGTTCTCCTATAAAATGTTTACCAATACTACAAATTAAAGTGGAAGTGGTATCTTCTAAGACTTTACTGCCATCTATTTGTCCTATTGACTCAATCACAATAGCTTGAGTAATAGTTATAGAATTTAATATGCTTTGCCTATTATTATTTGTGAGGTAGTTATCCTAACAATATTTTATAGTACCTATAAATTCTGATATAATGATAGTTGTTTCTTATTTATCTATCATTTTGTTAATTTTATATGATATAATGACCATTCCCATCTAATGTAGTTTATTATGTATTTAATATTCTTATAATCCATCTATGTCACCACCCCAACTTAGGTTTTAGCCTCAAGTTGCATTTTCAAGTTTAAGTAGGGTATGGTTCAAAAGAGGGATAAAAAGAAGGTTTTACGACTTGTAATGTGTGTGCCAAAGAAAACACCAAAGGCTCAAAGTGGGTAACTAGGGAATACATTTATGCATGGGTAGGATTTTTAGGATAAACTGGTTTCTGAAACCACAGGGATGGCCTATGATCATATCTCCAACCAAATACAATTAAAACTAGCTTTGAAACACTAATGGGGCAAGTTCTAGATAACACAAGTATACAAGAGATAAAGACAATTTAGTCACCACACATGGCTTGAAAAATTTTCCAAGGTGGCTTAATTGCCCCTCCCATTAAAGACAAAATCGAAGTATCTATCAATATTCACAAGTCAAAAATTTGTTGAGCTACAATTAAGAGAGAAACTTTGTTATAAAGTTGCTCATGTCCATGATCTTTGGACTTGGATGAAGGGGCTCATTAGTTTTGCATTTGCACCATGCTCAATTTGCAAACTTACAGCTGGAACCATAGCTTTAGCCTCAAATTTTGGCTTAATATGGGAAAACTAACCATATGGCAACTCAGACTTCGCTAATCCTGCACATTGGTACCCCAAATTTATAATGCTATAGGTACTAAAACATCTCTTGTATTAATGACTTAGATGCCATGGGTACTCAGAATTCCCCTGCATCTATGGGTCAAAACACAGACACGATGCTTTACCCTTATGAATATCATTACTTAATCTATCATAAGGAAAGGCTCATTATGCATCATCATAATTAAAATAAAACTAAAGTAGAAATAAAAACTAAAAATAAAACTACATGATAATCCTTGAAAACGTGGGCATCATCAGAGTACCTAACTATGGAATCCCAAACCAAAAAAAATAGTATCTAGAATGTCATCAAAGCCATCACAAAATATCTCTACATATATCAAAATATAACAACTCCAAGGGTAGGCAGCCCCAACTAAAAGGCTTGCAGTGTCCCCACTACATAATAAATCAAAGAATAAACATAGGGATAATTTACCTCCCTAAAATTGCATCAGCAACTGCTCTCTTCCGCTGACTCAACATCATCACCACCAACATCATCAGTTGACCAATCAGTAGGGGCCTTAGTATCATAGTACATCTTTGTTGAAGGTAGTCGATCATTGGATTTGAGAACGTTGAATATTCCCTTTACTCCTTTCCAAAGACTTCAGAATAATTTATTTCTGTTCTTCTTTCTTTTCACCATCTTCTGATACGACTCATTGAGTTCCTTATGTGAAACAAATAAGACTGAATCGGCTTTCTCCAAGCTGGAAACTGTAGCTCCTTGCTTCTTCTACTCCTCATGATATATCTCATAATATGACTAAGCTAAAGATGAATGGCGAGCAATAGAGGGCTCTCCCGATCCCTGAGGAAATCTAGACAATATCTCCCTAACCACCCGTATCTGACTTGAGATGTTCTCGAAAGGGTTGGCTGACGAAGGTCTACATGAGTTTATGTCCTCTTGGGTTGACTTACCTAAGTATACCTTTCTTTTATTTCCCAGACCAGGGGCACCCTCACCTCAAAATTTAAGTGAAAAGATATGGGGACCCAGGTGCACCCAGGTATCTATTGAAATTCCTCTACCTGCGCCCTCTGATATTTCTCTGTGATAAAAGAAGGGAAGAGACGATGTGTACGTCAAGGATTCTTGAAGTATCTCTACTCTGAGAGAACAATCTCACCCACATTCAGGATAATGCTACATAGGATACAAGACACCATCCGAGCTCACATGTCTATGACAATGGTCATATGATTACATAGCAAGAATCTGCTACAGATGATATTCAGGTAAATCCTAGCCACAGCTATGAAATCAATCATCAAAATGTCTCTCATAGTGGTAGCCCAAGGAACCTTTTTTTTAGGACATAGAATATTCTTCATCCATGTGTCTAGCTCATATGCTTTTTCATGGAACTGCTCCATGTCAACATCCGGGTTCCTACATACTTCATTGACCTACTCTACTCTAGAGTTCACTTGCTTCCCCCGTATTGTCATTATTGGGTTTATAAGAGAAACTATGCTGAGGTTTGTGTAGATCTCACGAACCCAATTCTCATTAGCATAGTAGGGGGCCGGGGAAAAGCACATCCACCTGGTCTTAGCGAGTCTAGCATGATACCCTAGGAACTTCTTTTCCACTTTTTCCAAGCTAATACCCCTCTCAAGGAGTAACTTTATCCTAGGAAAGTTAGCATAGTACTAGTTTTGGCATTGAGTAGCCATGAGCCCGGTGTTGTCAAAATCTCCCATTCTTGTGGTTTAGTGCCTATAAGAAATACTATTTAGATTATTATTAGTATTATCATAATTAAAGCATTCTAGATTAATAAGATAACTCAAGTGGTAGCATTTATAGAAGGTTTTGGGGTGAGAACTGGGTGTACAGAAATTTTGTTTCTCTATAGGCACTGCCCTTAGGTATGGAGATTGCGGAGTAGTGACTACGATCGCGGTGCCGCATTCACGGTCATCGGGACCATGATCGCAGTACATGAGACCATAGTCAATAGTTCTATAATTTCACCAAAATGCAGGACTTTTACCACAAGTTTATGTTCTAGTAGGAACATAAACATTATGATCAAGGAACTTAAGCCTAGATTGCATGATTAACGCCAAAACTTAAAGAAATTAACATTGAACACTATGGGGTATTGAATTAAATGGAATTTGTAACAGTAATTTCAACCATTTAAGGCCTAAATATTGATACTCAATACTTCCCCATTAGTGAGTACACAAACTACAATAGCTAACCACAACAATAATAATCAACAAACATAGATTTAGTATTGAAACTACTATTTCAGGCACTTCCCTAAACTACAAGTTCTAAGCATATAATTACTTTAAAAACAAGCGAATTGAGACAACATAAAAGGTTTGATGATGCAAATAGATTGAAATGACACTTGGATACTCTACATAATGCCTAAATTTTGAGAGAATTTGAAAGGAATTGAGAATCGGCGTGTGGAAAAAATGGTAGTTGGATGATCATTAAAACCAATTTGAATGCGATCGTGATCATAAATCCATGATCACGAGCATGCGTCCTTCACAATCACAGAGGAACGGGCCGCAGTCATGGTAACTGAGACCAAAATTAAGGTCTCCTAGACTTCTCTATTTAGTCCAAATATGCCAATTTCATAGTTCCCTTTTTAATTTTCAATTAAAATTCCTCATAGCACTACCTTTTATGGATTATGCATGAAAAAATACCAAAATGAAATCTACTCTATCTTGCATAAAATAAAAGGATACGGGCCACTTTTAGTGGCTTGATAGAGTGCCTCCGATCGAGTGCTTAGTTTAACTTCTTAGCATGATGCATCCTTAACTTCATTCATGATGCATTAAGCGATAAGGATAGAAGATTCAAATCATCAAATATGAAACTTGGAAGATGCAAGTAAATGATTAGGGAGCTTCTATCTCTCCCTTTTGAAGACTTGAAACTTTTACCCAACTTCATATCACTATTCCTATTTGACTTCTTAGGTAAAGGTATGCACATCAATATGCCACTATTTACATATCAGAGGTTGAGTTCCTTGATCACGGATGGTGGGGATTTCATGTGCTCTTTCGGAATGTCAAATCTTAAATCGTAGGAATGGTCCTCCTTCTCCCCACAATCCATCATTTTCCTAGGTGGATAGATCTTTATTACATCCTCTAAGCACAATGTTAAAAAGTGGTTTGAGTAAGGTCTATCCCTAAGTTTTAGAATTGTTTCCACATTAGCAACTCCATGCTAAAATGAACTAGAGTCATCATAAGAGAGTGACTTTGATTCTTCTTTAGAATCTAGTACCATTCCTTTTATTTTTGCATTTTCTTCCTCATTTAATTCGGTTGATTGGGCAATCACCTAGGATTCTTCACTACCATGATCATCATCATATCTTAGTTTTTCATCATGATTAGACTTCTCTTGGGAAATAGGAAAGGTAATGGTATTTTCAAGTTTTATATACATGACCACTTCCTCCATCTTCACAATCTCCATTCTAAATGTCACATTAGATTAGCGTATGTCTTGCATATTCTCCCCCGTTGTAGTTATCTAATCCAAAATAGTTTGATGAATTGCTATAAAACTATTGGACCCAATATGTTTCTCTTCCTCCTACTGCTTATAACACCTATCAAACTCATAAGAAGAATAAGCAACGCGATTGGCATAATAAGGGAAGTGGCATTTGAGAAATCACTCCAATGTCCATCTCGACCATCACACAAAGAACAAGAATACTCCCAATAGGATCGATATGGTTTTCTCATCTACCTCTGGGGAGCATATATGCAATCTCTTCCAAAGTGTGGTCCATCATAATATATGGACATGGATTATCAAGATAGGACTTCCAAATACATAAATCATATTTGTCGGAAGATGACAGAGAACAGTAAGCAAAAACAAAAATTACCTAATACGAGACACAAAAGAAAATCATGAACAAATATATACAAGTTTTAATTCAAACAAGTAAGTTAGAATTCCAAACTAATTTAATATGCCAAAATATTCCCCGACAATGGCTACATTTTTTATAACGCTCAAATTACACGTCAATTAAAGTGCAAGGTGGTAGTCATCAATATATTTACCAAACATTGGAGTTGGGGTCGAATCCAATAGGAACAATGTTAGTGGCGACTAAATTAGTTTTAAATGATAAATACTAGTTAAATTCAAACTAATAGTATAAAAAGATAAAAATGGGGGGTTTGAGAGGTATTACATTTAATATTTATTTTTGGTTTTTTACGAGTACAAATTCGGGGCTAATAATAATTATAGTCTAAGCACTTAGGCACGTATCTTGGTATTATGTTTTCCTAGGGGCAACATATGCACGAGTGTATTATAATTTGATGCCAATTCTAAGTGTTGTTGATGTGGTAGGCTAGGTTAGAAATCCTTGAGGGTAGTTTGTTATCAAAACCCCAAGGGTGTCACTCATTGACCCTTTCGAGACCTTATGAGTTCTTCAATTGAAACAACCTAATACCTCAATTAAACACCCTTATTTCTAGGATGTTGCTCTATGTATAGACAACTTCACAATTACCATTATGTCTAGTATAGTGAAAATTAGTAAATTATGTTCATAAATTGTCTATTATTGCTTTGGTTCATACATCATTCTTTCAATTATGATTTGGATCTCTAAATTTCACCCAAACCCCTCTCTTCAAGGATGGATTGAGCTTTCAAGAGATTGGGATTTTCATCCATCAAACCCATTTTGGTATTTGGGGCTTTCACCCATAAATCTCAATCAATTTACTCAAACACTAGTAGAATCAAACATCACAAACTAGTAAATCCACAGACAAATCACATCCCACACTTATTTACACCTTATTCAAGCATATTCCTAGACAAAAAACTAGCTACTCATAAGATGAATAAGTAAAGATTTTATCCAAAATCTACATTGAGTTTCTTTGAGAAAATCTAAGTGAATGTCACTTCAAACTATGATATCCAACAAATCTTCAGTGCGAGTTCACTAATTCTTCGCTTGGAAGTGACTCCAAAATATTCTTCACCCAAAATTTATAAAATATTATCTTCTCTAAGAATGAAGGCTACAAACCCTAAAATAATGTCTCCAAATTAAGGAAGGTATAATATGATATATAATAGGTTTTGAGTTTTCTTTTTGTCCAATTCAGGATTCGCCACATGCATTTCTCTTTCTACCTCTAGGCAGTAAGTTTTCTGCTAGGTCGCAATTGTGTAGGCTTTGCTATAACCGCGTTACCACGACCACGATTGGCTCCTGTGATCATTTTTTATTGAACTGCTTGATTGACCATGGTTGCGGTCCTCAGAATGCAACTGTGGTAACTGAGGCCATTTCTACTCTAGGTCTTCAGCAATACTTTCTTGCTTTCTTTTGATAATTTTCAGTCACAATCCACATCTTTTTATCTCACTAACTTTGTGCCTACAAAATATAGATATTTGTGCATTTAATAACAATTATGTATCATTAATTCATTCAAAACATAGTAGAGTGCATAAATGTTGAGTGGAAATAAGTGGTAAAACTACCACTCATCAATATCCCTAAAGAGTTATACAAGCATGAAGAGCACAAAGAGTATTATGTATTTCAAAGGTTCAAGTCTCAGATTGAAGACATTTTGGAGCTTTTTCAAAGCCTTGTCCAAATGGATAAAGAAACAGGAGTTCTAATATCTCATTTGTGCCTCTTATTAAGGGCAAACTGGACTTTATACACTACATTCCAACACTCAAGAGGCACCCCATTTATATCCATCAGTGACGACATTTGAGTCATTATCTTTTATTAGTATAAATAGACACCTTAGCTCTTGTTACTTCTGAATTGTAGTATTCTTCTTCTCTTATAGAGAAATCCAAAGTTAGGGTTAATACTAAGTGATGGATTTCACTTGGGTTGACAAATTGACAAGAAAGGTGGGTGTTTGAGGTGTGTGAATTCCTTTGTGTCCACCTAAGAATGAGGTGTAACAAACATTGGTGATTTGTGTTTAAGTTTTTAATATATACTTTAGTGCTTCTCATGAATTTTGGTTAATGCCTCATTACCTATCCTTTTTTTTCCTTTGAATCTTCTATTTGTGTTCTTCTCCATCTCCCTTTCTTTAGTTGCTGATTTTTGCTTCTTTAGTTGCTGATTTCGATTATAACTTTGTTTTAGTTTTCATTTGGTATCAAGAGACTTGATTAGGGTTGTTCCCACAACTCTAATCCTTGGTTTTAGTGTTTTTATTAAAATAAATGTCAACAAAAAAGAGTCAAATCCAAAGAAAAATCACAAAAAGGTAGATTTCATGGTGTTTATTGCAGATCCGTAGGTTCCAAGCTAGATATAAATTATTTTATTGTGTTTTGTTGGTTTCAAGTGATAGATCCCTTTTCTCTAGCATATAGGGAGTCTAGATCTACATTTGGAATAAGGTTTGGTTGATTTTGAACTTGAACCTCAATGTCTATGGCATTTTGAAGCTTTGAAGGACTAGATCCGTTAAGGTTTTGTGATTGTGATGTCATTTAAGGTTGATTTGTTGTTATTTGAGTTCACCTTGGCCTAAGAAACCTAGATTAAAAATAAAATTGGATATTACGCCTCATTTGATTAGAGGTCAAACTTTAGTCAACTCTTAAATATTCATCTTGTTCTTTAAATCATATTAAAGAAGAATATTCAAAGAGTGTGTTTCATAAAAAAGGGGTGGAAAGAGAGTTTAGTTGGTGTTTGTGAAAGAACATTCCTTTGAATATTCATTTTCATCCAAAATAAGGAAGAGACAAGGGGCCCAATCAAGTACAAAACAAGTACAAATCCAAGCACAAGGGGGGACCAATCTTTTTGAATTCAAATTGGAGAGTGAAAGAGGCTCCAAACTTGTTGTTTTTCCCTCTGAAAGCATTTTTATCTTCATCCCTAAGGTGTTAGGCCGATACTTGAAGAATTCGGGAGTTTAAAATATGAAAATCAAGTTAAAATTTTAAAATCAAGTTCCTAAGTAGTTTTCTTAGTTTCTAATTTTTTGTTCTAGTTTCCTGTGTATTAAATTCTATCACTAGTAAACTAGTAAGTACAAACTAGGTTGGTAATTAGTCTATACTCCATTTTATTTCTTGTCTTTGGTTTTTATGTGCTTTTCTCATTTATTAGTTGTAGTAACTTGGTGGTTCAAGTACTTACATCATTATTATTTAATTCATAGAAAACAAAAATAGATTCAGGACCAAAGTAGATTCATCACTCATTCACTTGCCAAGTACATCCCAAGATTTCAACACTTCTCAGACAGAGTATGAGGTAAGAACTGAGTGTGAGAGCGGTGAGACGTTTAATAATAACTTGTTTAGTAGATTTTTCTTTTTTCTTTAGGTAAACTTAACCATGGAACCCGAAGGTTCACAATCCCAAACTTTGGATAGTAATATTCTTGGAACAATCAAGGTCGGAATTGAGGCTCTTGGCCTTAAGGTAGACATGGTGCAAACCGAAATGACATCCTTGAAGGGTGAAGTGTCAACTATTAGTGGAAAGCTTCATTGTGTGTAAAGTAGGAGGAAATCACGACCTTCTACACCTAATCCCTACATGTGTATTTAAGTGTTCAAGCCAACAACTCCTCAATGACCATTACCCCTGAAATATTACATCAATTGCTATGTCCCACACGACCCCTATAAAACACCACCCGAACTCCATCTCACTCCCAAATCCAAAACTCCACCAGTCCATTACCTCTTCAAAACACCCAAGTCCAACAAGAGGGGCTTGGAAACTAAATACATAACAAATATCTGAATACCTCACCACAAAACCAAGTTCCAAATCCCTTTGAAGAAAGACCTCAGCCTCCACAAAGACCAATCCCTCAAGTCACAGTACCAAATAACCAAAGACCATATCTACCTCCCCAAAGCCCCAAATCTATACCCAACCTTTTTCTATTGAATACTATAGTAGTAGGGAGCAAAAAGGTTATGATGTTCCTAATGATGACTATTGTTTTGAGAAAAAAATAAGGGGAAAACATGATCAAAAATGGAATTATAGAAGAAATCAAGGGAAAGAAGGAATACAATGAAATCGAGAGGTGGGCATCAATCTAATCAAGGTTGGTATTCCAATTTAAAAAGGTGAGAGTGATTTGAAAGTGTATTTAGCTTGGGAGTCTTCTTGTGAAAAGCTCTTTCAAGTGAATAACTTTTCTGAAGAGAAGAAAAGTTGCTATGCTATTTCTCACTTCTTGATGCATCAAAATACACTATGAAATCATCTGGAAGAGCTAATACTGGAGCTAAGGTGAGTCATCTTCAACTCCTAAAAACTCTTCTCGCAAGGATCTGACCACTGAAACTTGACTTTCTTCTGAGTGAATCTGGACATAGGGGATGTACTAGAAGAAAATCCCTCCATAAACCATCTGTAATAGCCAGTCAAACCCAAGAAACTCCTAATATCTGATGGAGAGGTAGGACGAGGCCAGTGTTTTACCACTTTGATCTTTTGAGGATCCACTAGAAATGATATGACTAAAGAATGCTATTGACCTAAGCGAAAATTTTCACTTATTGAATTTGGTGAATAGCTGCTGATCTCTGAGAGTTTGAAGTACTGTTTTGAGATGGTCTACGTGATCACACTTACTGCGGCAATACACCAGAATATCATTTATAAAGACTATGATGAATATATCCAAATACTATTTGAACATATGGTTTATCAAGTCCATAAAATCTACTGGGGCATTGGTAAGACCAAATGACATGATTAGAAATTTGAAGTGACCATACCGAGTACAAAAAACTATTTTTGTAATATCACATTCTCTAACTCTGAGCTGATGATAGCCGGATCTAAGGTCTATCTTAGTAAAATAACTAGCACCCTGATGTTGGTCAAATAAGTCATCGATTCTGGGAAGAGGATACTTGTTCTTGACCATGACCTTATTGAGTTGACGGTAGTCAACAAACATCCTAAGAAAACCATCTTTATTGTGCATGAATAATATTGGAGTGCCCCATGGGGAAATGCTAGGCCTGATGAATCCCTTGTCTAAGAGATACTTCAATTGTTCTTTTAGTTCTCTAAGTTTTGTTGGTGCCATTCTATATGGTGGAATTGATATAGGTTGAGTATCTGGAGAAAGATCAATGCCGAAGTCTTTTTCCCTTTCTGGAGGAATTCCTAGAAGATATTCAGGAAAGACTTCTTAATATTCACCTACAACTGGAACTGATTCAAGGCTGGGAGTTTTGGAACTATTATTCTTAACTCAAACAAGATGATAGACACATCCTTTAGATATCTTTTTTTATGCCCTAAGGTAGGAAACAAACTGACCTCTGAATGCTAAAGTACTACCCTTCCACTCAAGGATGGGTTTATTTGGAAACTGAAACTAGGCTATTCTATTTCTCTAGTCGACTGTGGCATAGCAAGAATGAAGCCAATCTATGTCGAGAATGACATCAAAATCAGTCATCTCTAATTCGACTAAATCTATTGAAGTGACTTTCTGAAATATCATAATCGGACAGTTCCTATATACCCGCTAGGCTATGATGGTTTTACCCACTGGGGTAGAGACTGAAAAGGGCTCTGCTTGGATTTCAGGACTGATTTCGAAATCACCTACTATATATGGAGTAACAAAAGACAAAGAAGCTCCTGGATCTAGCAAAGAGCAAACATGAACTTAAAAGATCTGTAACATACCAGTAACTATATCTGGAGAATTTTCCTAATCTTGTTAGGACTGGAGAGCATAGAGATGATTCGGACGTTACCCACTAATAGCACTGGTTGTGGCACCCTACTGATTTAGGTGACCAGACTGAGTTGAGGAGTGGACATAACTCTGATAACCTGATTGAGGGTAGTCTCAGACTTTGTGGCCTGGCTTGTCAAAACTAAAATACACATTGCTACCGGCTCTGTAAGCACCCTTGTTTTTCTTAACACAAGTCTAATAAAGGGGATTAGTTTAGTCATTGCTAACACTACCCTGAGACCTAGAGCCTGGCACTCTATCTGTTACCCTCACTGAACTTAGGAACTTGAGCACTGGCTGAAAAAGGGGCTGGGACTGATGGCTTAGGATGAAATTAGGAACAGTTTCCTCCTTTTGATTTAGGCCAAGCAAAGTTGAAACTACCTTTCTTTGCTCTCTTATTCTATTTCTCCCTCTGCTTAATCTTCTATTTCTTTATCTACTGAGCATGAGTCATAAGCCTGGCTAAAGTCATGTCACTATTCAGCATGGCAGATCTGCACTTATTTTCTATGCTATCATTTCCCCTTGAAGCGAACATACTCATCTTGGCTCTGTTGTTTACAACCACATGAGGGGTATAGCTAGAAAATTGAGTAAACATAAGAGAATACTCTTTCACCATCATATTACCCTACCTGAGGTTGATAAATTCTAGCACCTTTGCCTCTCTAAGCTCTTGGGGAAAGAATCTTTCTAAGAATGTAGTGACAAAATCCTCCCACTCTATAGAACCTGCATCATCTGACCTGTCTGGCTTCCACTGTTTGAATCAAGTATGATCCATATCCTGCAACTAATATGTAGCTAGCTTAGTACTCTCAACAGTAGTCACCCCCTTGATGTCTGTCACCTTCTGAACCTAATCAATGAATTCTTGAGGGTCCTCATCTACCTTAGATCAGACGAAGTATGGAGGATTCAGTCAGGTGACATCTCGAATCCTAGCTACTGACTGAGCAAGAGTAGTGAATGCGGCCCTAAACTCTGCATGAGAAACATGATCACCCAAACGGAGGGCTAACTGATTTTTGTTTCTTTTTTTAGGTGGCATGTTCTATAGAAGAAATGGGAAAATATATTAGACTAATAGATTGACATGAAATTATCCTCACTGGCATGACATAAATACCGAAAGAAGGGAGACTATTCCTAAAACATCTTGTAGCCTCTTGCACATAAATGTGGAACGCAACACACCCATGTATAAGACCCTAATAGATGAGGCTTTCAGACTTCCTTGTACTCTATTGAACCTTAGGCTCTGATACCAAGTTTGTAATACCCCAAATCTGGTACCCAGAATACTACATAGTGCTCATGACCCTGGAGGACCACAAGCTAACCCATGACTGATAATTTTACCTATATATTGTATAAAATACTTTATAATGTGGAAACATGAACTGAAACGCCATAAGGTTCAATACTGAACATGATCTGAATGATATAACATCTTTGTGGGGTAATAGAATACCCAAAATAGTACTGACTATACTAAAGTCTGAAACATTAGTCTAGAAAACCTCTAACTAATTGAACTGTCTGAGTGAGGAGTTGATGGGACATGTCCCTAAGCAACTCCAACTAATAAACTAATTAATAAGATAATAGGGAAATAGTCATGTCCTTAAAAGATATGGACTCACTTCTAACTCTGTCTGCAAATATATGGAATCTACTGTTGCTCTGGAGCTTGTGTCTCTGAACCTATTGTATAAGACACCATAGTGCAAACGCGTTAGTACTTTGAATATACTGGTATGCATGTGAGGTAGGCTAAATGCATAGGGTTCATATGCATGGACAATAATAATAACTGACTAACTATCATAAGCATGAGAATACATGCATGAGACATAACAACAGACACTAATATTATGATAACTTTATTATTGAATTTGAATATAACTAATAACATGAGTGACTATATCTAACAGTCCTAAATCTGATGGAACTATCGGAGTTCCGTACTATATCTAAGTTGACTGTATCTGGCAGTCCTGAAATTTAAAGAACTATCTGAGTTCTATTACTGAGACTGATTGACTGTATCTGACAGTCTTGATTTTGTAACATGAAATTGTGGGAAGTAGTTATCTAACCGACAAGCCCTTGATATGCCATTATGCTGAGTTGGGGTCCAATCTATAACCCTAATTAAAAGGGTGTCAATACCGCACCACTAGTAAGGACAATCTGTAGGAGACCCTCATCTGATAGTGTCCCCTATACGAGAATGGTGGGATCTTTATCTGACAGTGCTTATCTTAAATGTAACGATGAATTCTAAGAATAACACCCTTATCTGATAGGGTGTGTTTGCATCACTGGGTTCACTCCATGCTAATTCCTACTCCCATCTGAATAGAATCTAAACACGATTTCCTGAACTGAACATGGGTTGAGTTACTAAATTCCTTTGACTAACGGAATACTACTGATATCTGACAACTAATTGAGTTCATAAGATCATAGAGATTTCCTAATTCATAAGACTATCTGAAGTCTAAGGATCATAGCTTGACTGAGAGTATCGTGAAAACATAACATGAATCTAGGCACACAACTAATATTTTGGGTACGAGTACCCCCAGGACTTGATGGAAGGAAACTAACTAAGCATAACTTACTTGAATATATAACTAATATCATAATCCATAATACATTTATAGAAGCATTACATCGAAACATATGATAGGCATAGCTTGTACATACATAGGTATTTCATGGTATCATGCTAGTTAGTCACTTTTCCTTCATAAAGGCATTTAATCAAACATATTGTAGGAATGGTACATGTAAACATCATTGTACAATAATTAAACATCATGGTTCAATTCTAATTTCATTATTCAAGGGTTTAGTCATAGGTTTGCATGAATCTATATCTATAATAATTTAACTCACATAGAATTTATCACCCACCATGGAGTAGAATTCAATTTCTCATCATCCATATGAACAGGAGCAGCCCAATCATGAAATTCATAAGAAAATCCATAAACTTGAATTTAGAAAAGGGGTTTGTGGGTTTCATGGACGATGAACACTATGCATACCTTAGTTCATGATTTCATGAAGATTGATGGTGAAACCTTCTTGAATTTGAATCCCCAATAGAAACCCTAGCTTTTTCATGAGACAAACTTCAGAGAAACTAGTATATTTTGGATGAAAAATGGCTAAATCACATGTTGAAGGGCATAAATAGGGGTGGAAAGTTGACCCTTTTAACCCTGGATACGTCATTTAATTTCAGTAAGAATTTCCAAAATTGGACCCTTGGTACGATGCGGTGCTATCATGCCGTGTCATTTGATTTTAATAATTGAAATATTAAGGGATGTCGCAATGTGGGGCCATCGCGTTTCCACTTCCTTTGTGACTAGAAACTTTAGCACGACGCAGGGGAAATCGCGCTGAGACACTAGAGAACAGACAATTCTGAATTTAGGCCCTAGTGCAAGCGCCACAATCGCAGACCCCTACTAGAATTTCCTAATGCCATTTCCTCTTGTGTTATGGTGCGCCACTAACTAATATGGTGCTATTTTATGATGGGAACTTAAAATAATCATAACTTCTGACCCGAATATCGGATTTGGACGAATCTTATATCGGTGGAAAGCTTATTGAATTTCCCATATGACAACAAGTAGAAATATTGAAAATTCCTCATAGGATAACCATCATTCAATTTAGAAGCTAATACTAGAAATTCTCAAGATGAAATTATCTAGGAAAAATTATGGGGTATTACAGTTACTCTTCAGCTTGTATTTGCCCGTGGCATGGTACTGACACCTTTCCAATTGGGGTTATAGATTGGAACCCTATTAGTTAAGATTGGAGCATGTCAGTTAGATGATTACCTCCCACAGTTTCAGTTTTAGTCTCATTCTTAAGAATAGAACTTACTTTAGTTATACATAATCAGGACTGTCAGATACATTCACTCAGTTATCAGTAATTCAAATTATCAAGGATCTCAGATTATCAGTATATTTAGTTATCAGTTATCACATTCAGTTCCAGTATACACAGTATGTTCAGTAGTTACAGATCCTTCATGTATGCAAATCCAGCTCTTTCATATCATTTAGTCAGTTAATATTCATGCATATTAACCTTTACATTTAACCTTACCTCATCTAGCATACCAGTACATTCCCATTTACTAACATATACTTTTTTGCACTATGATGTTTCATATCATAGGTTCGATCGCTCAGGTTCCTGACCGTAGTTATCCAGATTTAGCCAGTAGTAACAGATTTAACAGTGAGTCCTCATCTATCGAGGATATACTTTTATTTCAGTACTTCATCTTAGCAGTATTATAGTAGATGGATTTAGTTGGAGGATTATCCCATTAACTCCACTTTCAGACAGTTTTAGTTAGGGGATTTTCAAACTAAATTTTCAAACAGTATTTCAGATTCAGATATTATATTTTATCAGTATTTAAGATGTTTTGAACCTTATGGTATTTTAGCCTATTTTTCTACATTAATTTCAGTATTATTGTTAAGTGCTTACAACAGATATCATTCATGGGTTAACTTGTGGTCCTTCAGGGTTACAAGCACCGTGTAGCGACTAGGAGGTAGTCTTGGGTCATTATATAAGGAGTCTTAATAAGTCCTAACGACCCAATCATAACATAATGTGAAAGTAAGTGGCAAAGATTTTATCTGAGTACAAATGTCTCAGTATGAGTCGTAAGGACTTGTAACAAGTCTTTGGGTGTAAATCATAGGATGTCTATTATTTACCCAAATGGGTTCTGTGTTGATATGACTGTACCCTATGAGTCGTAGGGTTGCATTACGCGTTTCACTAGTTGAGTCATAGGGTTAACAATATATGGGTTTCCTGGGAAGTTCCTTGGATACTACTCATGGTGAAGAGTCATAACAAAACTATACAAGTCATATAGTGACCCATAGTCATTAAAGACTAAATTTTAGTTTTTAATTTAAGGGCATTTTGGATAATTCCCTTCTTTCCCAGTTAAAACCTCATGTCCATAAAGAACTTAAGGGGGTTATATTTCATCCATAACATACTCAAACATTTCCTAAGCTCTCTACAATTCTCTCTAAAAGCCATATTAATGATTATAAACCAAAATACAATAGCGAAAAACACACAAAAAGGAGTAAAACATGATGGAATAAGAGATAAACACATAAATGATATAAGGGATTGAAAGATAGATAGATAGACACAAATGATAAGAAAAAGGAAAACCGAAAGATGTATCAAATCCAACAACCTTTCTTAATATTACCATGAGCATCTAACTTTTACGTAGACCTCAAGGGAATTGGATTCTCGAGCAACCAATATTTCTAAACAAGGTATCAACACAAGCTGATCAAAGCTTGCCTCACACTCTTTAAGGAGCATTAATTCATCATTTATTAAAATCTCCTTCATGAAATGTCTAAGTAATCTATTTATAGTATTTGCCATTTCATAGATAGACTATTACAAAAATAACCCAAAAGTGACTATTTTGGAAATAACCCACAAGTGCTCTCTTTACTCCTTATGTCATACATTTCCTCAGCTCCAAGATATCTTCCAAATATGACATTATTTAATATTAAGCTCAAAGGTGGGCCTCTAACCATATTCTTTGATCCTTATGGTGACCATGTCTTGGACCACTTTATGTTGGACTCGAGTTGAGTAATCAAAAATGTTGACGACTATTTGACTTGTATCATCTTCCTCTTCTTGAAAAGTATTCAACCTCAAATCTAAACCTGGAAAAACCAAAAGAAGGACATATAAATACAATATCCTCATGGAATGAGGTTTAGAGTTAGCACAATCAATCATAGTGTTATGGCAAGATTGTACATACTTAAGATATAACCAAGAATCAAAATTGATCAACTAAGGGTGTATAACCCCACAAAGTAAGAGCTACTTGGTCATTCAAGAGATTTGGACAAATGGGTATGATAAAGGAACCATGGTAATCAATCAACCGCTCATGATGACTCATATGGATTCAGGTCTAAATAAGCTCATAATCCCTCTTTAGTACTCGTGTTTGTAGGACACTCTTACCTTACACAACTATGGCATCTCAAGTAGATTAGAAATATCCAAGAAAGACCTTTTGTCTTAGGGATGAGTTCCAACAACCTTACCTGTAGTTGGATTGTCTTATTTCTAAAGCAGCAAGTGGTAAGGAGAAGAACCACCATATTTCAAATTATCACCGAGATCAAATCGGTAGAGTGGCCGTGGACATATGTCTAGTTAACATATATTTCCGCCAATATTACTACCTATAGAATTATTTATACCCTTTATACTAGCAGGATCATCAATAATGGAAATTAAAGGGTCACTCTTATTCAATCGACTAATATTTTCAATATTACTATTCACTTAAGGTCCTATAACACTTCACAAAAATCCTCAAGTGGTGGGTTAGGTTCACACAAAAGTTGGTCCTTATGAATTCTCTAAGATAATGTATTATCACTCATCACAATGGCTTCAACACTAGGTGAACACAAATCGATCCTACTTGAAGAGTCAATTTTGTCATTATTAGGATCAACTAGTGTATCCATATTCTCTAGTTGTACATTATCATCATAAAGTAATGAGAAATTAGGGTCAGCTAAAGATAAGCTATTATTTACACTTAGTTGGCTACTATCCTTATTCACTAGAGTGCAAGAATTAGCTCAGTTACGTTGAATTTCATTTGATGTATTTCTACTCAAGGGATCTTGAAAATTGAGTGGATTGGGAAGGGTGGATTTAGGAAAGCTTGGATTCTTTATCATGTTATCTAACTTCTTTGAAAGATAGTTTTCCATGCCTTCTATTCTTCCTTAAAGGGATCCTAATTGGCTATCCATCGCATTGAACTTCTCCATCATGGAAACTAACATAGCATTTATGGTGTTATTACCCATGGTGTGTGATGTTTAACATTCTTGATCCATTTTACCTATTAAGAAATACTAAAAAAAAAGTTAAAGGTTAGGAAATCAACCTCACAAGCTCTAAAGTTCACACCTTTGTTTTTCACTCAATTGGCGTCACAAGTGTTGATAGCTCATTTGTACTCCAATGAGATTGCTTGGTACTAATTGAGGCTTGAGGTTAGAATATATCCTTGTTTGAAATGACTCAAGGAAAAATATGGGCATACTTTAGTCAAGAACTATCAATGAATTCAAAAAGAATGCTTGAAAATAAACTTGGATGATTAAAAAGGACTCAAGAAGTAGTCGATCAATGTAGTAGATAAATTACTAGTGGATGAGTAGTTTCTGATTCAAAGAACTTATTTAAGAAACAATAAATTGAAACTAAGAATCAAACATTGAGAAATTGAGATTTGAATGTGTTGATATGTGTTTTAGATCTTGAATTGATGTTGGAGAAGTGTTGGTATGCGTATGGGGTGCGTTTGAGGCTGTTTTGTGTTCAGAAGAGGTGATCTGCATTTGGAGATTCTTTGGGATCTTCTCCAAATGGTGTGGAGCACCTTGGTCATAGATGAGAAGCTTTGGATACTTTTTTGAGGTTCTGCATCACCTTGAACGCACCTCAAGGGCCTTTCAAAGGCAGATAATCCAAAAAATAGCTTGCATTGTACCACTTGTACTTCTAAATAGCCCCTCCTTTTGTCCTCTCCTTGAAATATTATTTATGATCTTTAAAAAGGACTTGAGCCAAAACTTTTACACTTTTTATTACTCTTTTTAGGATCAAACAACCCATTATAGCTGAAAATTCTTCTTGAAGAAAACAATTTCTTCAAGAACACCAAGAATACCAAAATTTTCAACTTTTGCTTCTTAGCTCAAAATGAGTTAAAATCTTCACCGTAAGAAACTTTTTAACGTTCTAAACTAACTCCCATCTTCATTTTCCCAAATTCTCAATGAATTTGTCCAGATTTTTGTTTCTCTTCACTTCTTGAAGTTCAAGCTCTCAACAATGATATCTCACTCAATATGACTATGATTTGGCTCAAATTTAAAACCTAGACTCCTATAGTGTTAGAGAACACAAATATCATACTAGAAAGAAAACCAAAAACACAAAATCAAAAACATAAGTTTTGACCTAAGGCTAAAAATGTGAAAAGTACTTTTTTGTAATTTTCAAATTTGACACTTCTTTTTTGTCGATTTTCAAGATAACAAATCTAAGATTGGCTTCGTAGGAATGAAATCAAGCTACAATATGATACATAATGGTACAGACCAAAATATAAAAGTGGAAAATACACGAAAATGAGGTGAAACAATGGAAAATGAGATAAACACATACAAGATAAAAGGGATAGAAAGATAGATTGATAGATAGATAGATAGACACAATTGGTAAGAAAATGAAAAATGAAAAGATGTATCAAATCCAATGAACTTTCTTAATATTACCACGAGAACCTAAATATTACGTAGACCTTAATGGAATTGAATTTCCAGGCAACCCACGTTTCTAAACAAGCTAATCCAAGCTTGCCTCACACTCTCCAAGGAACATTCATTTATCAGTCATAAAAATATACTATAAAATTTCTAAGGCAGCTTTTTATAGTATTTTCTTTTCTTAAATAGCCTATTACAAAAATGACCTAAAAGTGGCTATTTTAGAAATAACCCATAAGGACTCTCTGTATTCCTTATGTCATGGTTTTCCTCGGCTCCAACCTATATTTCGAACACAACCTTGTTTAATTAGGAGCACAAATATGGGCCTCCAACAACATTCTTAGATCCTTATGGTGACCATGTCTCGAACCTCTTTATGCTGGACTCAAGTTGAGTGATCAAAAACATTAACGCCTATTTGACTTGTATCACATACTAAGGGTTTTCAAGAAGAAGGTCATCCAAGTGCTCAAGGGTTTAATTCCTTATGTAAAACTTGGCATTTAAAGAATATTACTCTTTCTTTATTGTTAATTTGTTAAAATCATATGTTTTCAAGTATTTTTCAAGAGATATTTATGTTGGTTTTGTAACAAGGGTTGAGGGTTTTCATTATTTATGGATTGAACAATGTTTCTCATTGTTTACATGTGATTAATCATGGTTTAATTATGGTTTTGAACTTGTGGGTGCATGGGTATGGTCAATGAACTAGTGAATTGTGATTTTTCCTAAACTTGTAACTTTTGAAGTAGTTATGACCTCAACCACATACTTTTAAATTGGTTTAAATTATTAGAAATGTGGGAATTGAATTATCCTTGAACTATTGTATTATGATTTTGAACTAACCTTATGGGTTGTGTGTTTCCACAAGCTATTATATAATTTAACCAAAGGGGTTATAAATTCCCCCAAGTGGTGTAATTGTTTTTGGCTTATTGTTGTTACCTTATAAGTACAGTTGGTATGATGATGCCAACAATATATGACTTAATGTGAAACATGGTTAAAAGAATGAGAATTTGTGATAAATGTTTTAATTGGTCTTTAATGAGGGTTGTGTAGCTGAGTCTTAGAAGTGGTGGTCTCGAATGACCCAAACTATAAACTATGATTGCCGATGCAGAGGTCTATATACCGGAAGGTTTGAGTCCCCCTTATTATTATTATCAAATGATTTAGAGGTTTGAGTCCTCCATCTCTTGTTACATAATTTGTTGCTTGTTTCAGCTTGATATGCCTATAGGATTGAGTCCCCCATAGTGCATATGTATACTCTCCAGATTGTGCGGTTGTATGTACTAGGGCCCTACCAGCTGGTGGAGACCTGGGCCTATATAGCCGATGGATTCCATTGTCTATTATGACGGTTGAAAGATAGAAACCATGCTAAAGTTTTAAAGTGTATTTTAAGCCTTTTCCTTATATCAGCATGTGATCTATATATATATATATGTCTTGGTGTGTGTATATGCATTGATTATGTGCATTGGATTTAAATGATTTGAAACTACTAATAATGACCTTATTTTATCCTTATCCATGAGTCACAAGCTTGTATTCACCCTACTAACTATTTTCGAATGTTGTATCCCCACATGATATAGGAACTAGACATACTTCTACTCCTTCTACTCAGTGATTAGGATTCAAGATTTGTTTGTGTGTTGAAATTAAAGTTGTGAACTTCCATAATTTGGAAGTCTACATTTCGTGTTTTGGTCTCTTATGTCTAAAACTATTTAGACCATTTTTATATAGTCGGGGGTACGTCCATATGCTTTATTGATATTAAGTTTTGGTAGAGGCTTTGTTTGGATTACTGAGGATATTAGGTAATGTTTTTTGATTGTTTGGCCGGTCATCAATCATCAGTTATAGACATGTTTTGAATTTTCTTAAGCTTGTTGCATGCCATCTTATTATATGTTTGGAATTCATCCGACATTGGGGGATGTTATGTTTGGTTTAGCTAGGTGCAGGGGGTGATTTACAATCCATGTCAGAGTTAAGATACCCATCATGAGTTAGGGTCGAGACAAAGATTGTATCAAGACCTAGGTTTTGTGTCATTGGGTGTCCAACAAAGTCGTGTCAAGTAGAGTGTCTTTTATGGGTGTGTAGTGCTCCAAAATTATAGAGGAGAGGCTATGAGGCCTTTAGGATTGTTTCCCTTTCTTGTTGTTCTATTTCAAGCTATAGAGTCTAAGGTCTTGAATCTCTTCTCATTTTTATATGTTTGCTTTTTGGATTATGCCTTCCAAAATATCTAATATTCATGGAAATTTTTTTGTCTTATCTAAGGATAATGTGGTTGGAGCTCGTCCTACTCAAGGAGTTTAGACTTATCGAGGGTCGCTACTTCTGACTGCCTTGAAGAAGCTTCACTAGTTCCTCCTATTCCTCCTCAAGCACCTCAGGCTAGCATATCTAATATTTAGTTTTGCTAGTCGATTTATTTGCTTACTTAGTTTGTGGCCTCTCAAAATGAGCATTTGTTTTTGTTGTTCCATCATCTAAGGTTACTAGGGTTAGCCAATTTATGAGGTTGAGTCCTTCTATTTTCACTAGTTCTAAATTGAGAAAGCTCCTTATAATTTAATTGATAAGATGGAAAAGATCTTTCATGTGATTCATGCTACTGATGTAGAGGGTGTAAAGTTTACAGCTTATTAGTTAAAAGATATAGCATACCAATAATTTGAAGAGTTGGAACAGTCTAGTGGTAGGGATACTGATTCTGCTTTATGGGATGACTTCTTAAGAGCTTTTCGTGATTTCTTCGTTCTTCAGAATTTAAGAGAAGCGAAAGCTGAGGATTTTATCAATCTAAAGCAAGGAAAGATATCATTAAAAGAGTATCCCTAAAGGAGTATGCCTTAATATTTCATCAGTTATCGTGTTATGCTTAAGTATTGGTTTCTAGCATGGGGATAGAATAAGGATGTTTACCTTACGATTCCTGTGAGGTGACTTTGGAAAGCAAGGCTGCCTTTGTTGAAAAAAAATATGGACACCTCTAAGCTTATGGTATATATGTAACAAGTGAATAAAGAAAATAAGAAGCAAGCGTAAATAAGTAAATGGTAGAATAAGAAGTTTCACTGCACTGATTAGGGTGGAGGTAAGTAGTAAAGTGGTAAATATAGTAGAAAATAGTCTAGGAAGAAGTGGGGCAATTCTGGTCTCTACTTTACGGCTAGTGCTCCATATCCAAAGCCATCGGTTGATTATTACTCTTAGTATAATAGTGAGTTTAGAGCACCAGGAGCCCACCCTCAAGCTAGTAGGGCTCAGTCAGCTCTATCATATTGCCCTGGTAGATTTTGTGGTCAGGTGCACTGTGGTGTTTATGAATAGGGGAGGAACAAATGCTTTAAATATGGTTAGATTGTACATATGCATAGGGATTTTCCTTCTAAGGTTTTTTCTTAGGAAAATAAGATTCTTTTTACTACTTCATCAACCCCCACACCAAAGGTGCAACTTCTTCTTCTGGATTTGGTACTGGTCGAAATCGTCTATACATTTTTTCCAATAACCAGAATTCTAAAGAGTCCCATGATATTGTTAATAGAATGCTTAAAATTTTCTCTCGTGATGTCTATTGTCTACTTGATCCCAAGTCAACGCTCTCTTATATTACCCCTTATATGGCTACATATTTTTACTTTGATCCTGAATGTATTTCAAAACCCTTCTCTATGTCTACAATGGTAGGGGACTCCGTTGTGGCTAGAAGAGTTTATATGGTATTTGTGGTGTCGGTCTATGCTATAGACACCTTAGAAGATCTAATAAAGTTGGATATGTTAGACTTTGATATGATTTTAGGGATGGATTAGTTGTATTCGTGCTATGTGTCTCTTGATTATCATACCCAAAAGGTCATATTATATTCCCCAGTGAGCCGGTGATTGAGTATGAATCTAGTTCCCTAATACCTAAGGAAAAATTCATCTTGTATCTTAGAGCTCAGAAATTGGATTCGAAAGGCTGCCTTTATCACCTAGTACATGTTAAGGATTCTAAATCTGAATGTCCTTTTTTGCAGACTATCTCTATGGTCTATGAATTTCCCAAGGTGTTCCTTGATGATCTCGATAGGGAAATTCATTTTAGGATTAATCTTTTATTATACACTCATCTTATTTCTATCCTTCCTTACAGAATGGCTCCATCTGAGTTGAAAAAACTTAAGGAGCAGTTGAAAGATCTTCTTGACGAGATTTTTATCCTCCCTAATGTGTCTCTGTGAGGTGCTCATGTTCTTTTCATGTGTACAAAGGATTTTTTCCTTTGGATGTGTACTGATTACCACCAATTATATAAGGTAACCATGAAGAATATATATCTACTTTTGAGGATTGATGTTCTGTATGATCAGCTTCAGGGCGCTAAGTTTTGTACTAAGATAAATCTTCTATCATGTAACCATTAGTTGAATATTGGGGAGGATTATATCTATAAGACTTCTTTTTGAACTCGCTATGATCATTTTGTATTTTTAGTGATGTCCTTTGGTTTGACCAATGACCCGACAATATTTATGAATCTTACAAATTGATTTTTCCATCGATTCTTGGAGTTTTTTGTCATTGTCTTTATAGATCATATTTTGGTATATTCTTTGAGTAAGGCAGATCATATCGATCACCTCCACTTTATATTGAACACCTTAAAGAATCTGTGTTTGTATGCTAAGTTCTCTAATTGAGAGTTCTGGATGAATGTTGTGACTTATCTGGGAGCTTCTTAGGCTTAGTTGGCTACTATAGAAGGTTTATGGAAAGTTTATCTTATATTACTACCCCAATGACTTTGTTGACTCAAAAAGCGGTGAAGTTCTTATGGTATAATACTTTCGAGGGTTTTTTTGAGAAGTTAAAAAATATATTGACTTTGAATTTGATTTTGACTCTACCTGAGGGTACTGATAGTTTTTTATCTATTGTGATATGTCTCGAGTAGGATTGGGATGTGTGTTCATCGAGCATGGTAAGGTGGTTTCTTATGCTTCTGGATAGTTAAAATTTCATGGGAAGAATTATTCGACTCATGATTTGATATTGTTAGTTGTGGTGTTTGCACTAAAGATCTAGTGGCAATATTTGTATAGGTTCCATATTGATATTTATTCTTATCATAAGAGCCTGTAATATGAGTTCACATAGAAAGATCTAAATCTCTGGCAAAAGAGGTGGTTTGAGATGCTAATGAACTATGACATTAGTCTCCACTATTATCCAGGTAAAGCTAAGTGGTTGCTGATGCTCATAGCAGGTTGTCCAGAGGAAGCTTATCTTATGTGGATGATAGAAGTGGTATTTGGTGAAGGATATTCACCATTTGGTTAATCTCAGAGTTCATCTCTTAGATTCTGAGGATGGTGGTTGGATTATTCAAGATATGGTGAGGTCATCTCTTTGCACTGAAATAGAGGGGATGCAAATGCTAGATCCTATTTTTATGTAAATCAAGAATGATGTTGGTAGGCAGAAAGTGATGGCTTTCTATATTAGTGATAATGGTATCCTGAGGTACCATGGTAGACTATGTGTTCCCAATGTTGATGGGTTGTGAGGAAGAATTTTGGCTAAAGCTCATGATTCGCGGTACATAAATCATCCTGGATAGATGAAAATGTATCGTGATCTTATGGAAATATATTAGTGGAATTATATAAAGTGGTATATGGCTAATTTTGCAGATAAGTACATGTTATGTCAGTAAGTGAAGGTAGAGAACTTGAGGCCCGCTGGGTTGACTCAGGAGATTGAGTTGCTAGTGTAGAAATGGGAGATAATTAATATAGATTTGGTTACCGGTCCTCCCTGTTCTCTCCAGTAGTTTGATTAGATTTGGGTCATTGTGGATAAGATGAGTAAGTCTACTCACTTCTTGCCAAGGAGGACTAATTTCTCTTCTGAAGATTATGCCAAGTTTTTCATTGAGGTGATCATGAATTTTTATGGTACTCCAGTCTCCATTATATCTGATTGGTGTACCTAGTTGTCATCTCATTTTTGGAGGTTGTTTTAGCGACGATTAGGGACTAAGTGACCTGTAGTACCGTTTTCCACCCGCAGATGGATAGGCAAGTGGAAAGGATAATTCAGGCCTTGAAAGATATGCTTCGGGCTTATGTATTATATTTTGGTGGTAGATGGGTTGACTACTTGCCTCTTTTAAAATTTCTTACAACTACAGTTATCACTCTAGCATTGGTATGGCTCTGTTTAACGCCTTATATAGTAGGATGTGTAGATCTCCTCCTAGGTGGTTTGAGGTTTGTAAGAATAAAATGTTTGACAATGATTTGTTCACCAAGACATAGAGAAAGTTAAGTTGATTTAGGATAGACATAAGACTACCCAAAATCACCAAAAGTCCTACATAGATATAAGGCAAAGGGAGTTGAAGTTGTGTGTTGGTGATTAGTTGTTATTGAAGGTGTCTCTAATGAAGGAAGTGATGCGGTTTGGCAACAAGGGGAAGTTCAGTCCCCGTTCTGTCGGTCTATACTTAGTTTAGAAGAGAGTTGGTAATGTTGCATATGAATTGGAATTTCCTTCTAGCTTGAGTTCCATTCCTCTAGTGTTTCATGTTTTGATATTGATAAAGTGCATGAGTGATCCTTCAACAATTGTTCCTTTATAGGAGGTAGATTATTTTTATTCCTTCTCCTACGAGGAGGTATAGGTTGGGATTTGGATCCTCAAGTCCATTGGTAGTAGACAAAGGACGTGGCTTCAGTAAAGGTTCTTCGGAAGAACCAAAAGGTAGAGGAAGCTACATGGGAATCCGTGGAAGACATGAAGTCCAAATATCTTTTCTTGTTATGTTGTTATGGATAATTGAGCATGAGGTATGCATATTCTTTTACATCTTTTTTTTCAGTCTTTATTAAATGTAAGTGTGATTGTGTTTGGAGTCCAACAGTGCAAATAAAAGCCTTGTCCTGTCATTTGAGGATAAATAATCCAAAGGAGGGGAGAATGTAATTCACTGAGTTTTTGGTCCTTGAAAATTTTCTGAAATTTTATCCTTACTATCTTGACTATGAGTCACCCTACAACTTGTATGGTGTCTTGACAGGTCATATGACCGTAGTCGTAAGTTTTCTAGTGAATATTGCTTGAGTTTTTGTCCTAAGTAGAACTTAGGGATACTAGTCGTAGAGAGTCTTGATGGGTCCTAGGGAACAAATTGTAACCAAACCAGAAAGTATATGAGTGGCTCACTATGCGTCATAAGGATTTGTTATGAGTCATTGGGTGCAAATTGTAGGATGTCCGGTGTTTACCCAAATGTGTTTCATGTTGATACAATTAGACCGTAAGAGTCAAAGGGTCCCATTACGAGTGGTACCAATTAAGTCATAGGGTCAATCGTGTATTGGTGTCTTGGGAACTGCCTTGGCTAATACTTATGGTGAACAGTCGTAATAAGACTATAAGAGTCGTATGGTAACTCATAGTCATTGAAGACTAAATTTCAACTTTTAATTTAAGGGTACTTTGGACAATTACATCCCTGCCCAATTAAAACCCCACGTTCATAAAGCGCTTAAGAGGGTTATATTTCGTCCTTAACATACTGAAAACACTTCCAAAGCTCTTTCAAATTCTGTCAAGCAACCATACATAGGGTTTCTAAGAAGTAGGTCATCCAAGGGCTCAAGGTTTGAATTCTTTTCGTGAAACTTGGTATTTCAGGCATTTACTCTTATTTCATTGTTAATTTGTTAAAATCATATGTTTTATTGTTCATGAGATATTTATTCTTATTTTGGAACAAGGGTTGAAAATTTTGATTTTTTATGGATTGAACAATGTTTCTCATGGTTTACATGTGATTATTATTCTTTAATTATGGTTTTGAACTTGTGGGTGGATAAGTATGGTGAATGAACTAGGAAAGTATGATTTTCCCCAAACTTTTGAATTTAAAAGTTGTTATGATCTCAACCTCATACAGTGAAATTGGTTTTAATAATTATTTTGGTTGTTGGTTCATAGGGTTCATAGCATTATTATCGTCTTCTGAACCTTTCGTAACTTATCTAACTTAGCCTCACAACTACATCTCTGAGCGGTGATGGAAGTACAAAGCTAAACGCCTTTGTACTCTTCAAGTATATAAATCTAATATGGCTAATTTAGTATATTCCTATCCTAAAAGAAAATAACATAACTTCAATTCATTGAACGATTTCGATCCTATTACATATATTCCATGTTCTATTCAATCGTTCCTCCTTCCAAGCTCCTGATAGAATTATGCATTTATCATAAAGGTCACAACTCTATAGAGTGATTAGAAAAATTATGTATCAACAAACAATAATGATAATAAACAATAACCAACTCAATTATAAGCAATAATAATCATGTTCTCTGCCTTAACCCTAGATTAGGGTGTTTAGCCACCTATGGACATACACATAATCACAATAGATGAATCCATACTATAATCCATAAATAACTAAAATAATAGGATAAAACCCTAATGGAAACCTTTTCTAGAATATTTTAATCCCAACAAGTCGTTCAAGTTAAATACACAAAGGTTGGAGTGTCCTATTTATCTAGGAAAAAAATGGTCGATTTTGACCTAGCTAACATGCCACACCCATATCGCATGAGATAGGAAGTATGGAACTGTTATATCATGGAGTGACGATGTTTTGTGTATTGTAAATTGCATCCAAGGGCGTGCCACGCCCTTAAATTGGTACTTAGGCAATGTGCCACGCCCCTAAGTCCAAAATTTCCAGATTTTGTCAATGAATACTCCATGCATTTGGTCCTTTGCTCCTTGCTTCGCGGTTGTGTTAACACTTTCAAAAAATTATGTGTAACATGCATATATCCTCTTAATCATCAAACCAAGCTTATAACAATAAACAACACGAATTAGGCCCTTAACTATACCAGAATCAAGTAAGACACACTATAATAGGGCATAGCTCAAGCTAAGAGTACTAATTATCTTGGTTGAACTCTAAATGTACATTTTATATTCCAAGTTTTTTTTGAAAACACCTTAAACATCAAAACTAAACAAATTAACACTTAAATTCTCATTTATATCAAGATTAAAACAAGTCCTCTAAACTAAGCTAAATAAGCATAGATAACAGCACTTAGGTGAATAAATCACCATTTGTAGGGGGGTGCGGATTACTTGTGAAGATAACTTGTGAAATAGATCTATTATATGTATGTATAATGGATCTATTTTTCTTTGTGATATTATTTCATCCATAATTTCTCTTTAATATTTTAAACATTTGTAGTCTATTATTTTATCCTGTAGTAATTGCAGAGTTACAGATTTTTGTATAATAATTTATCCTAATTATACTGTAATGTATATCTAATTCTATATTTTCAATGTTATTTATTATCTTGTGTTGTTCTTCTCATAGCGAGTTTTTTAAATTATATAAACTATCACATGTACTTTTTCCTAAATTTTCTAAGGTTTCTCCTATCCATATTAATTTTTCTTTCAGATTCTCCATTATTTTTCTAATTCGATTTTTATAATTAATTTCTTTATTTAGATTATCTTGATTTTCTCTTGTTTTTCTAATATATTCTAACATCTCTTAATCTGAATAATATCCATCTGGGTAATTATCCAGGTACAACTGTGCTATCCAATTCATAGTTTCAATTTCATTGTCTAATATTTTTCTAATATTATTTTCTTAATATCTATAATTTCTATATCTCTAAGTATATATAAGATTAAGACTTTAAGATTATCTATCATTTAAAATTGACTAAATATTTTATTATAATATTTTGTAGTTGTTTGTTTTAGTCTTAGTAGTTCTTGCATATTTTCATTAAGAAATTCTATATATTTTATATCTTTAGTTTCCATGTATTTGTCTAAATTTACTTTCATCTATTTTTCTATTAACTGTATGTTTCTCATATCTTTTTCCAAAAATTCTAGATATATGTAATTTATCATGGTAAGTATTTGTAAGAGTAGTTAGGTAGGTATGGTATGTAATTTATTCTAGTCATATAATATTTACCAAATGCTTTTTCTAATATGATTTTTCTTATATCTACTACTTTTATATTCTTAAGTGCATACAAAATAAGTATTTTAAATTTATCTACCGTTACATCAAATAAATAATTATTCATTTTCATAAAATTGCTATTTTTCAAAATATTCCCTTCAATCATGTACATATCAAAATATGGTCATCTTAGATTACTATATACTAGATTATTCTTAAATAACATGTTCTTCGGTCACTATTAGCATGGTAATCTGGATATTTTTCCCTTAAACAACGCCTCTACTCTGGTTACTCCCCACCATGGCTTCTTACCTCATTGGTTTCACCTTTAGGATAACATAGTTCTTAGGAATTTTTCTCCTTTTCCACTTTGCTAATAAACTTCTTAACATATTATTCTTCGAATAATTCTACTATAAAGTAACTAACATGAATTTATTTTATCATACCATGATTGTTGGGAATCATGAATTTAGCTATTCATAATCATAAATAAATATACCTGTTCGGGTAGGTTTGATATTTCTAAGGTTTGTTCCTCCATAGCTTTTTCCATTGAAATAAATCTATTTTTTAATAACTAAGCAAAATATTTGTTGTGGACAAGAGAGAGTTTTTGCTTCAACACATGAAGGCTTGCTTTGCAATGCCTTCGGTTCATCTTATTTATAGACTAAAACTTTACAAGAGTATTCATGTTTCTAAAATCTTTACAAGAGTATTCACGTTTCTAAAATTATCTACCTAGTCTACTTTACAAAAAGTCTCCTAATAAGACAAAAATTATTAATGCCTAGACTAATAATAGTCAAAAGCATATACAAAAGTTTAGCATATACAAAAGTTTTCAATATTTTACGTAAAGCAAATTGTGAAAGTTTACAAGTCGCTTTCACAATTTAATAGCATGTCTTCTATTATTACTCCTTTGATATCTTCTCGTTGTCGTATCTGCTACTTTTCCATATCTCTATTATTGCTTCTTATCTTGTATCTTCCAGCTGGCGTTCTTATCTACTTGGTTGATTTTTCTTCTATTCTAGCTGAACTTCTGTGATATCATTATCTCCTCCATTACATTTTGAACATTTATGATCTGGTTATTTATGTCCAATTGTCTTGCAATATCTAGTTAATAATTTTTCTGAAATAAATTTTTCTCTGATAGCTCTGGCGATTGGTTTTGTCTCTGGTTTGAGTAACGTCAGAATCCATTGCCTAATAGTTTCCATATTTGTTTCTCGTAATTCCTTTGAATTTGAATATATTAGTATATGATTTCTTGAATAATAACTCCATATGGGATTTTGGTTGCGGTATGTGTTTGCTATCTCTTGCAAAATTGAAGATAGTTTGATAATTCTCTTATTCGCATAAAATTTTGGTATCTCAATTCTAGGTATTTCTTGTTGTGGAATAATATCTTATGGTATAATCATATCTCGTGTTGTGGAATAATATCTTGTGGTATAATCATATCTCGTGTCATTCCTATCTTTACAACTTGGATGGGTTTTTTAACTTCATCATTTAATATCTCTGCTGGTGCCGTGTAAATTTTTATAAAAAATAGGGTACCTTTGGTTATTCTTTTAAAAATTCTAAATTCTTCATATATTTCCGGTATAGTGATATCTCATTTCCATCAGTGGTATATACAGTACTTAGTAGTCCATATTCATAGCAAGTTTTAACTAGACTTGGTTTAGTTTTAGGTAAAGCAATTAGCTTATTATATCCTGTCAATCTTTGGGTTATATAGTTTGTATCTAGTTCTTGCATGTTTATAGCTCTGGGGTTAGTATTTAAAAAGGTTTGTACATTGTAGATATTTTCTATATATGTTCGGGCTGTGTAGTTGTATGTCTTTTTGTCTTGGTTTAAACTATCTCGGTATGTGGTAATTTGTGGGGGTATAAACATGGGATCTTTTGATGTATTTTGTATATATGGTTTATCAAATAGCTTGTTTAGGTTCATATTTGTGTTTTTTCTAACTCCTTTGCTTGTACCTGCAGAAGTAGATTGATAAGCGTTATGGGTTTTATGGAGTATCCCATCGTCTCCTTCTAGCTCTGGAACTTTAATGTCTTTTGATCAACATAGCTCTGCACACTACTGAGTTAGCTAATTTGTAGCTATAGACTTCAGTTTAACTTCATTAGTCTTTAGCTTTTCTATTTCATTACCCATACTGTCCACTTTCATTGAAAGCGTAGTTAGGGTGTTGAATATTTTTTCTAGAGTGTCCTCTTCTATTATATCAGTCTGTGTAGCTTTGTCTTGATATGTAATCTGCAATAACATTTTTGTTAGTACTATTTACTTCAATTATAAATGTGAAATTTAATATATACAAGAATAGTCTCCGAATCTCTTTTGTTGTAACTGAATTTTGTATTTTCTTTGTTAACCACCAGCGTACCTGCGTATTATCCGTTCGTATAATAAACTTGTTATATACAAGATATGGCTCAAATGCTAACAAACATTTATATAATGAACATAATTCTTTCCTATTTATTTCCCATTTTATTTCTGTTTCATTGAACATACCTGAGTAGTATCTACAATGGTGTTCTAATTTTTCTGCTTCATATCGGTATTTAAATACTCCTCCATAACTACATTCACTAGCATCTGCTTCTACTATAAATATAAATTTTCTATTTTCATCTGGAAATTGTAGTTTTGGTAATTCTTTACAAAGTAATTTGATTTTCTGAACTTGTTTTTTATCTTCTTCATTATAGTTATATTCTACATCCTTTTTAAATTTTTTCTGTAGTGGTTTTAAAGTTTCTACTAATTTTGGAATATATTCCCTTACTTGGTTTACTAATCTTAAAAATGATTGTAATTTCTTTTTTGTATCTAATTATTTTTTTGAATTTATTATTTTTTGTACTATATGCTGTTGCATTTTTACTCCACTCTTATCTATATGTATTCCTAAAAATTCTATCCGATTTTTCATAATTTCAGCTTTCTTTTCAATTAGACTTATTCCCGATTTTTCTATTATATCTGTAAATTGTCCTAATAATTTTAAATGTTCTTCTTTAGTTTTTGTATATAATAATATATCATCTATGTATACTATACAATTAGATAATTGTTTAAAATAACTATCCATAAAATGTTGATATCTACCTGGTGCATTTTTATATTCAAATGGTAATACTTTCCATTCATAAAATCCTTGTGGTACAGTAAATGCGGTTAATTCTTTAGATTCTTCTTCTAACTTTAAATGGTAAAAAATCCTGATTTACAATCGAATTTACTAAAATAATTATATCCCTGTAGTTGTCTTATTTTTAATATCTTATTTGGTATTGGATAATTATATGTTATATTCTTTGCATTTAAATTTCTATAGTCAATAACCATACAACTTTTTCCTCTTTTTTGTTCACTATGTTTATTTAATATAAATGTTGGACTATTATGTTTATTATTACTTTTTTGTATATATTGTTTTTCTAATAATTCATCTATATGTATTTTAAATTCTTTTAAATCGTGAAAATTATATGTTAATGGTTTCTGGGTCATTATGCTATTTTTATCTGTTAATTCAATTTTTATAGTAGTTTTATGTTTTTTCCATCCTTTTAATGGATCTTCACTATATAATTGTTCAAATTTTTTCTTAATTATTTCTATATTATTTATTGAAAATATAGTTATTTCTATTTTATTTATCGAAAATACGACTAGTTCTATTGTATCTTCAGTATTTTTTATATTTTCTAACTTTTTGTGTAATTTTTTCACTTCCTTTTACCCAACCAGTTTTCTTTCTTATTTTATTATTAAGTCTTTTTGCTCTTACTTTCTGTTTATATGGTGTTGTAAACCACCAATCTATTCTAGTTATTATATGTGGGCATAATTTATCTAAAAACGGCATTCCTAAAAGTATATCTTTTGATGTTAGTTCATAATTATAAATTTCTTCTATTGTTAATATCTTATCCCATACTTGTATTTTTACATTCCTAGCTTTATAAGTAATTAAGCTTCCTTCATTATTAAATCCTTTAACTATTATTGGTATTTTAAATTTATCCCATTTGCTTTCTGGTAAGCAATTATATCTACATAAATTTGCTTCTGCTCCTGTATCTATTATAGGCGTATAATATCTACTTTAATATCCTTCTACTACTATCTTTATTAATACATATATTTTCTTTTTATGTTAAGGCTCTTTTTAAGAATAATTTCTCTGTGTTATTATATGTTATGGTTAATTGTGTATGTTCTATATTGTATGGTTTTACTTGTTCTAGCCATTTTATTCCTAATATTATGTCTGCTTTTTGCATTTCTTCCTTTACTTCAAATTCTATTTTTATTTTTCTAATTCCTATTATTATTTCTTTTTCTGCTATATTTTTAGTATTTATTAAACTTCTTGGTAGATCTGGGCATATATCATTATCAGTTTTTATTTCTTCATTTTTTACTAGATATTTTGCTATATAATTTTCTTCTTGTCCTGTATTTAAGAGTATTAAATATTCTTTTTCATTTACCTTTCTTGTTATGTAATATTGATTTAAATTATTTGTTGAATTTATTTCATAACTTCTTCTTTTTGATGAGCTTGATGATTCTGGTTTTTCATCAGCTATTCTTTTCGTTGTACTTATTCTATCATTTATTATTTCTAAATTTTCTTCTATATCTATGTCTCTATATCTATAATCATTATAATCTATTGTTTTTACAATTTGTTCGAATGGACTTTCTATTCGTATTTTGTTAATCTTATCTTTTCCTGTTATTTTATGTTTTGTTGTTAATACATATAAATTTTTGCATCTTGCTGTAAATATTTTACTTCCTGGGATTAATTCTATTCCTGATATTTTCCAATATAATACTAATGATTTATCTATATTTTTATCTATTACCACTACTGAATAATTTGCACTTATTATAAATCTAAATTTTTGGTATATTAAATTTCCTTTTATGGCAGTTATTATGCTTTTTTCTATAGGTTTTATAATTCTATCATCTTCTAAATATAATTCTATTGGTGTATCTATTCCTTCTTTAAAACATGCTTTTATTAATATCTTTGTACCTCCAAGGTGTACATATTTTATTGGATCTTTACTTTTTATATCGTTTATCTCTTTATTAATTATTCTTTTTGTTACTAGTGGTATACTAGTTTTACCTTTTGCATATCTACAGTCTATTACATGTTCCTTTTGGCTTACTACATAATATTCTTCTTTTTTCCTAGTAAACATATTTTTTATTGTTGGTATTTTAAATATTTTTTGTACACTTCAGTCTAATTCTTTTCCTTTTATTTCATTAAATATGTTACTGTCAAATATTATTTTTTGGTCTGTTCCTTCATCATTTAAATTTTCTTCCTTTGTTATTATTTTCATATCTTCTTTAGTCATTTGATTCATCTATTACACTATCTATTTCATTATCTGTTTTATTTTCTGAAATTTCATATATATTATCTCACTTTCTAATTCATAATCTATATAATCTATTTTCATATATTCTGTATTTTCTATTTTTATTTCTGATATTTGTTTATTTTTTGGATTTTTAGGTAATTTACAATCTCTAGCTAAATGCCCTAATTTTCCACAATTATAACAAGTACATTCTTTTATAGATTTCTTTTTTTTTATATGGTCTTTTGTATTTATAATTTTTTACATAATATCTTTTTCTTGGTTTCTTGTATTTATATTTTGATTTTTTATATTTCTTATATTTTTTATGTCTTTTTCTTTTCTTATAATATCTTTCTTCACATCCGAATTGGGGTGCTATTTTATTTTTGCAACATGCTAAATTTCTTATCAATATTTTTTTCATTTTTAATTCTTCTCTATATTTTTCACATAAGTTTCTATACCATTGTTGTAAAAATTTTATTCTTGCTCCTAGAGTATCTACTATTTTTGCTTCTTCCCAACTCTTTATTATCTTTGAACTAAATGGTTCGGGTAATTTATTAAAATATAATTTTCTTATTTCTTTACTTTCTTCTATATTATATGCTCCTTTATAATAATATTCTTTAAATGCATAAGTATATTCATCTATATAACACATATTACATATTGCTAGTTTTAACATTAAATTCCTATTTGTATCTTTTTTTTCATCTTGTTCTTCTTCTATTGTTGTCATACTACTAAATTCATCTTTTATAGATGTTTCATATTTTTTTAATAATTCTATAGGTGTTAGTTTAGTTGTTGTTGATGATGTTCCTTCTGTAGGTTTATTAGTTCTTAATACCTTTTTGCTATTTTCAGTTAAATTTGAAAACCATAATTTCACTGTTACTATTAGTGTTCATTGCATATATTCTGGTGCATCTATTATGTTTATATTATTATCTAATAATTGTTTTGTCATATATCCTATCCATAATTTTATTATTTTTTCTGTATCTATTACACAGTCTAAGTCTAAAAAGTTATAATTTTTATTAACTATTTGTTTTGGTGTCCATTTATCATATTCATTCTTTAGATTATATCTTATAAACTTATTCTTATAATATGTAGGTTTTCTTATTTCTGATGTTCTAGGTGTTATATTTTCATCTTCTTTTTTATCAAGAGTATTTATTTCTGTGTTGATATTTTCTAAGTTTTCTTCATTAATTACTTCTTGTTTTTCATTGATTTCTAAATTTTTTGTATTTGTTACTATTTTTGTATATGTTTCACTATCTTTTGAATCATAATTATCTGTCTCTTCAACATCTATATTATTTATTTCTAAGTTTTCTTTAAATTGATTTATCTTATTTAGTAATTTTTGTTCTTTATCTTTCTCTTCCTTTTCCTTTTGTCTTTCTTCATAAAATCTTTTAACATTTGTAGTTCTTTTTCTAATTCAGCAATCGTACTATTTTTAGTTTCTTCTACTTTTCGTATTTTTTCAGTAGTTTATTTTTTTATTTTTCTTATTTCCTTTTTCCTATCTATTTCTTCATTTTCTCTTTCTATTCTTACCATAACTATCAATTTATCTTCTCATTTTAATTCTTCTTTTTCTAAAATTAAATATAAATGTTCACCAATTTTCTTATATCTTCTTCCTAGATTAGAAAATACTATTTTTATTTTTAATCCTTCATGATTTTCATATATTTTTTCATCTATTATAAATTCTTCTTTGTTTATTTTATTGTAAATAGTTCATGTTGATATATATATATTCTAAACTATCTATTTGTGATTCTAATTTTGATATTTCATTTTTTTGTGTATTTATTGAGTTTTCACTAACTCCGGCAAATATATTATAATGTAGTCTTTCTATTCTTATTTTTAATTCTTTACGTTTTTCAGAAATAATTTCATTTAGTTCTTTGTATTTTTGTACTTTATTCATTTAAACCATATTTATAATATTTTGATGGATATCTAAATCTTATTTTATCATAATTAGGTGGTATGTGTCTCATTCTTCTAGATTTTAAATGGATTATTAATTTTGCTTCAATACTAGATATTAAGGTAATTAGGTAGGCTAATATTTGTGGGTTTTCTTTTATTTTATTTAGACTTATATATTCTGAATAATTACTAATTAAAGATTCTTTAATTTTTCTAAAAGCTTCTCTGTTT
>NC_061121.1:137272466-137353823 GCF_002878395.1 Capsicum annuum | reverse complement strand
TTCTCTGTTTTTAAATGGTCTTCTCATAATTAATCCAATCCAATCTAAATTCAAACATATATATTTAGCAGATGATAGAATTATAAAACCAATAGAAAAAAGCATAATAACTGCCATAAAAGGAAATTTAATATACCAAAAATTTAAATTTATAATAAGTGCAAATTATTCAGTAGCGGAGATCATTACCCCACACTTAAGGATTGTTCGCCCTTGAACAACTCTTCACTTAAGAATCATATCAAATAATTAATCCACACTACTATTATAAGCAAGACATTCAATCTAGCACTACATTTACTATACAGATAGCAAGTTTCCCAAGCAAGCATGTAGTAGTATTCACTTGACAACTTATAGACACTTCTTAAAAAACTCCTAACCTCAAGAACTGACTCACCAAGTTTGAAAACTTCATATTACTCAATTAAAGGAATCATACAAATCACCTATCTATCATTAAGCATGTGCCCTCACAACTAGAGATTTATGCTTAATTACTAACATAGATGCAACTAATCACAAGAAAGGGTATAGGAATCAACATAAGCTCACTCTCCTAAAGAATTAACAAGTTACACAAGATAAAACATAGGCTTTCCCTTAGTGTAATTCTCTATAAATTTCAATATGTTGAGGTTTATGATTAAATAGAACTTTAAGAGTTGTAATGTATGCTAAGGGACTGGTAGGAACTATTTTTGGCTAGGAATTGAGACTATATTCACTTAAGTGTTTTAATACGTCACATTTAGCATTTAAACTCTTCTCTAACAACCAATTATTGCCACTTCTTTCTACACCCATATTTCTTTGGTTTTCCTCATATCTTTAAGCTAGTTCATATATATTGAGTAGGGAGTTTTTTCTATCAATATATAATTTATTATTGATCAATTTCTCTCTTTTTCATTACATTACTCCCATTCACAACATAACAACTTTTCAACACCAAAAGATACTACGTGGGGGATTCACTTTAGCCTTTTTCTTCTTCAATTTTACACTCCTTAACCCTGTTCGATTTTCAACAGAAGCACTTAGGAGGTTTTGCTCAAATTATGGTCTATCAAAGAAGGGGAACAAGCCACATATGAGGATGCCAAACAAATAATGGCATAATGGGGTTATCTATAAATATGCACAAAGGTAGGTAAAAAGGGTATGAAATATGACTATCAAAGAAATGCCATATCATTTTCGAAACTAATATTCCTTATTTAACTTTGCGCACATACCAGGCAAGTTCTAGATAACAAAATGCAACATGGAATAAATAAAAATCTCACACACACATGCAAAATGCTCAACTCAACTAGGATCATTATTTACTCTCAACCAAGCAATCACAGGAATTCAAAATTAAGCCAGTAATGTACACGAGTAATAAACAAGAGCCTAGGTGTTTCAAAAGTAGCTATTCAGTACAATCAACATGCTTTTATAGCAAAAAATACTTGCATCATGCAATTACCCATAGAACTTACAAGAACATCTTACTTACCTAACATAAAATTTTAAAATATACTTCTAAGAAGAAAAAAAAATAGGATCAAAGAGCACCACTATGGAAAATAACCATAAAGAAAAACCACGATGTGGGAGAAGTGTTCACCTACTAGATTGACGTTAATATCTTCTAAACTAAATACTAGAAAGCATAAATCATTTTGTAATTTTTTTCAAATTCAAAAACAACCAATACATACAATCTTATAGCATCACTTCACCTTAAACAACCAATAGTTACAATCTAGAGTCACGACATAACCCATATCACTACTTCTTAAACAAATTCCTTTATCTGTTTTCTCTTACTTAGAGGCCATCTTCTTACTCATTTTTAACCTCTTACATGTGTACTCTAACTATCATCACTTTTTATAACATTAGCCTTTTTAGGCTTATATTTCAACTTAAAGCTTTTTAAGGTTAATAGTGGCTCAAGCAACTTTATAAGATAATTTGGAGAGGTCTTTGCTACTTTACGCTCCACTACCCCATACTCAGCCACTTTTATGGCTATCGTCATGCATAAGTCTTTTTAATGTAAAGACAGATTATGTTCTTTTTGGACTTTGAAGACCATGTTTTCATCATCAAATCTCATCTTGAGAGTGCCCTCTCTCACATCAATTAGTGATCCTCCCTTGCCGAAAATGGATATTCCAAAATAATTGGCACGCTGTCATCTACATCATAATCCAGAACTAAAAATTTGGTAGGGATAAGAAACTTACAAACCTTAATGATCACACCACAATCATTTTTTAGGTTGGACTCTGGTTCAGTCTGCCATGCGTAGAACTACAAAGCATAGTCTTTACTTACACAAACAAAGAGTATTGAACACTATGGGAATCAATTTTATAATTAACCATTAATCACTTAGATCATGGACCATATCTCTATTACCAATTTATTAGAGAAGGGTGGAACTTCTTGGGTCATTTAATTTCTTGGGCATCTTTTGCAACACTATTGAACTACATTTCTTTTTAAGTGCGACAATGTCAACGTCATGCAACATTATATTGCTGGTAAACACATCCTTCAAGTACTTATCATACTATGTTATACCTTGCAAAATATCTAAAAAAGTAAGATTAATGTGATGTTCTTTGAACATGTGAAAGAACTTTTTGAAATGGTGGTGGTGGCCTTTCATGCATTTCTCTGCAACCTTAGTTTTTGGGCATTCAAACTTCCCTGAATTCTAAGAATCATCAACTTCACCTTGCTTTTTTTCTAACTATTCTTGGACTAGTTCTATATCCTCCTTATTTTTGTTAGGAGGTCTGTCAATAAGATCTCTACCACTCATTAAGGTAATTTTCATAACTTGCTTTCGATTTTCATTATCACTTAGAAATTCACCTTGGGTCTGGTATTCTATGCCTGAGCTAGCTTCCCAAACTATTCCTCCAATTTCTTTTGTGCAATTTGATGATTCTTAATTTCAACAACCATTTCATCTAGATTGGCTAGGATCTACTTTACAGTTTCATTAATGTTATAGGCATGTATGTCATGCTGCTACTAGAACTGCTGATTTTGATTGTTACCCCACTAATAGTTTGGTTGAGTCTTTTACTTTTGATTGTATGAATTTACATAAGTTGGATTCTATACATTGCCCTCAAAGTTTACAGACTCAGGATTTGCTCCACAAAAATCTATAAAATGACCATTATTTCTATAAATCTTACACCAAGATTGGGTCTAATGAACAACATTCACCTGAACGTGAGAATGATTTATGACCAACTTGCTAAATTTTGTTATCATCTAATTCTGAAGGGTTGCCAATTAGTTAGATAAGGTTGTGACACTATCAATGTCGATTATGCCTGCAAAATTTTTAACTACACTACTGGATATGTCACTATACCAATTTGGATTTCCTTGTGCAATACAATTCAGTAAGGTATAAAGCTCATCATAGGTTTTCTCTAATGCTTGACCATCTGCATTTGAATCTATCAAATTTTCTTGCTATTGTCAAGTGCTACAACAAAGGTGTGAGTCAATACGTTATTAAAATTCTATTGGTGGACAGTCCTAAATAGGAGATATAAACCTCTCCTAAGAATAATATAGATTCTTTTCAAACTTCTGCTTAAAGCTTATTATCTCAATGTGTAATCTTGCAGTAGTACTGAATGGAATGAAATAGATGAGGAATTTTTTAGCTAAGTCATCACATATAGTGATGGAACCCGCTGGCTCAATGTTCAACAACTTCTTTGATTCCCTTAAAGTGACAAAAGGAAGAGTGTCAACCTCACATAAGTGGATAACCTAGTGGGAATGAACATGTCACTGATCACAAAAATATTTTACAAGTGAACCTGTGGATCTTCATGTGACAAGTCAGTAAACTGCCTGCTGCTATGCAAAAGCTGCACCATCTTCTATTTTTGTGTAAATCTACCTCTGGGTTTAGGTATTCGTATGACAGAGGTAACATTAGTCACAAGTGGGATTTCCACTTCACGAATAGTACTGTGGGCTGGTTCATCTTTAGCCATGGGTGTAAGAGTAGCTTCTACTTCTTTGTGAATTGGCAGAATTCTATAAAAAAAAACTGCTTCTTCCCTCAGTTGGTGTAAGCATTGCTTGACTTTGGGATATATCCCTACCAACTCCATGACCTTTTCAACTTACTATATTGTTAAACATGTGTTTGTAAATTCAAAAGCTAAGCTCAAGTAATTAACTCTTAAGAAATGAAAAAACTAAACTAAAACTAAGATAATTGCCAATTTACAAGTCCCTTGATAATTGTGCCAAAAAATTATAGCACCAAAGTGTACATGCAAGTGTATGTGGTCCACCAATAAGCAAAATGACCTTTTACAATCCATGTATCGATCCCATAGTTTCTTGTGTTAAGCAACTATCCAATTCTAGTTATACTCTAAAGATTAACTAGTGAAAATGTAATGCAAAAGTATGTGAGTTTTAAGACTAAAAGTAAACTTAAAAAATATAATAAAATAAAGTTTTTGTACATTGAGAAACCTAAGAATAGGGAACTACAAACAAACATACTTACCTATATAACTTTGTTGGTTGGGTCAATTATCTTGGACATGATTATGATCTCCTAAATATCGTTTAGTGGGGATGAAAGTATTAAGATAAATGACTTTTTACTCTTCTTATATATGGACCCAATATGTATAATTAGGTATATTCCTAACCTAAAATAAAATCATGACTTCAATTCATTGAATGATTACGATCCTATTACACATATCCCACGTTTTATTCAATTGTTCCTCCTTCACAGCTCCTGATAGAACTTTATAGTTATCCTAAGGGCCGTAAATTCATAGAATAATTAGAAAAAGGATACATGAAAAACCATTAACAATAATAAAGATTATACCACTAAATTCTAAGCAATAATAATCACGTTCTTGGCCTTAACCCTATATAATAGTGTTTAGCCACTCACAGATATACACATAATCATAATAGATGAAGCCATATTATAATCCATAAAAAAAGTAAAGAAATGAGATTAATATCTTAATCGAAGACTTTTCCCATATATTGTTAATCCCTAAAAGTTTAAGGTGAATACACAATGGTTGGAGTGTCCTATTTAGTCTAGGAACAAAGTTGCTGATTTCGACCTAGCTAGCATGCCATGCCCTTATCGCATAGCCTAGGGATCCTGGCACAGTTCTATCATTGAGGCATACTATTTTATGTATTTTAATTTGCATCCAATATCGTGCAACTCCCAAAAAGTGGTTCTTAGGAAGCGTTGCATGCCCTCTAAGTCCACAACTTTTCTATTTCATCATTGAATACTTGATGCATTTGGTCCTTTGCTCCTCATTTCGTGGTTGTGTTTTAAATTAAAAAAAGCTTAAGTATCATCCATATATAAACTTAATCATCCCATAAATCTTTATATAATAATAAACACCATGAATTCGACCCTTGACTAAACTAGAATCAAGCAAGACAAACTAGAAAAGAGCATAGCTCAAGATAAGAGTACTAGTTATTTTGTTTGAACTCTAAATGTGCATTTTCATTTAAAACATTGGTTTGAAGAAACCTTAAACATCAAAATTACATAACTTAAAACTTAGAGGCTCATTTTTATCAATATTAACACCTTATGAACACGATAAGTCCTCAAAACTAAGCTAAATAAGTGTAGATAACAAGACATAGGTGCATAAATCCATTATAACCTTTTCAATATAATAGAAACTTTCACATCCATACAGGTGGAACACTATAAAAATGTAATTCTTTTGTCGACACTGTAATGTCTTTCTTACGACAGGGGCTTCAAATCCACTAACCCTACAAATATTTACCATAGAACAAAGGTTTCTCAATCCCCATAGGTATGCTTGACTTTTCCAGTGTTACAACACAACAAGTATTTAGTATGCTAAGTAACACAACTATTTTGTATATGACATACACAGGCTTTTCAAGGCTCTCCCATAGGTTTCAGCATCCTCAATAATCCTTGAAACAAAGTGTTAATATTCATGTAGTTTTTATTTTGTTTACTTAGGATGAGGGGTATTGGGGTATTTTCAAATCATATAGCTTATTTCTTTCAATTTTAAGAGATTAAAAGTCCCCAATTCTACTCTCTCACTCAAAACCCTAAGAGAGCCTAAGGATTTTATTATACATTTATCTTTTAAGTTTCAAGCTCCAATTTACTTTCCAATTATCATGTGTCTAAGGAATGTACCTCTTTACTTATACTTTTATTTTGATATAAACTGTTTGAATGTTTTCTCATGATTTCTATCAAACTATTATTCTTTATATTGTTAATTTAAACACTCATTCGGGTGCATGGAAATGGTAAATAAACTAAGGGGTCATGGTCATCACCAATTTGATGATTTTTTCTTGATATATGGTCTTGGAAATTATGTCCCCCTCAACTTAAATTCTGAATTGATAAAGAATATGATTTTGTGATACAGTTTTACTTGCTGACTTATACCAATGCATTAACATGAAAGGTTAATGAACCATTGTATGATTTTAATGAACTTTGAGGTATGTGGATTCCCCACGTGAATGTTAGTTGAACATAAAGGTTCATGAATTTCCCTCTTGATGGTTAATATATTATGGCATTATAATGAACCTACAAGTAAATTTGGTATGACGATACCAATGGGATGCCTAAATAGATAATTGGTTCAATGAATTGGAAATATGTGTTAAATATTATAATTATTCTAAAAAATGGGTTGTCTAGCTGGTCCATAAAAGTGGACGTCCCGAGGGACAAACAATAGAAACTACGCTAGCCGACATGGTGGACTAAATGATCAAAGGTTTGAGTCCCATTTACTATTATTATATGATTAGGAAGTTTGAGTCCTCCATGTTATATAACTTGGTGCTTAAGTCACCATTGATTTATGATGAGAGGTTTGATTCCCACATTAGAAATATGACATGAATATCATCTGGTTTGTGCAGCTACTGCATTTGGTCCCTTCCAGCTGGGGGAGAGCTCGGCCCATATAGCTTGTGGGTGCCTTAATTATGATGGTTATCCGACACAATCCATGTTAAGGTTTTAAATATTTAAGCGAAGCTCTATTCTCTTTCATGGCATATGATATGTATATCTATGTATTGAATATGACATTATGCACTCGTTTTAATGGTTTTTGTGTTATAGATCATGGAATTAATTTATCCTTTATCCCTGAGTTATATGTTTGTGCTACAACCATTAACCATCTTTGAATGTTGTATCCCCATGCAATGATGGCATAGAAAATTCTTCCACTTATCCTACGCTATGATCGGGTGTTTGTGGATAGTTCATGAGTTGAGTTGAAGTGGTGATCTTCCATCCTCGAAAGATATTATTTCATATTTTGGTTTCCTATGTCTTAGACTTTGTTTCAGACAAATTTTTTTCCATGGTCAGGGGCATGTCCCAACACTTTATTGTTATTTGATTTTGGTAAATGCTTCATTGTTCACATTATGAGAGTTAATAATTGTTTCTTAATTGTCCTTTAAAGTATTGTGCACCCTTAACAATGTGATTGAGTTTGAAGGGAGTTGCACGATTAGTTATTCCCATGCTTGTTAGCAAATTTTTAGTGCTAATAAAATTTAGAATCATGGTGATCAATAGATTGTAAAAGTGGGCTTACAAGTTAAGTAGTCTCATTGGGTATGTAGTAGTGTTGCTTGAGGAAAGACAATGTTTTAAGTTGGGGGGTGTTCATGAGTGGCATATTTGTCACTCATTTACATCCAAATTCTCACAGACTACAATGATTTAATTATAAAAATGAGACTAATTTGACACTTATACACATTAATGTCTAGTTTTTGTGATCTTTTAGGAAACATAATGAAGATGAATTGAGATCAAGCTAGAAGAGAAGAGAAGTGAGCAAGAGAAACCAAAGGCTAAAGATCAGACAACCCTCAAGCTCTGGTTGTGATCACGGTTAGTCAAAAGAAAGTTAGGACATAGCGATCGAATGAAGAGGCTACAGGATCGTAGAACCATGGTCATGATTGAAAGAGGGAGATCACAATAGGAAAAGAATAATTCAATGGTAAAATTGAAATTTCATAGAGGAAAAAACCTTTCACATTTTTGGGCATCTTTCATTCAATTTTAAGATTTGGAGAAGGAGAAACACTTTATTTTTAAGTTGAGAACAATTTGTTAAGCTCATCCCAAGATATTTTGGATGTAAATTGAGATTGAAGTTTTGGTTTACTATTATTTGGATTATTATGGATCAAGTGAATGCAAATTTGGGTATAATTGCTCTCTTTAATTTCATGATTAACTAATTTTATATCTTCCGGTAATATTTTATTAATTAGTGGATTATGTGTGGGTATTGATAGTTATTCCAAATAATTGGTTAATTATTGTAGGATGTTATCAAAATTTATAGTTGCATTAAGAATTGTGGGTTAAAACCCTAATTTCTTTGGATCCAACGTCATCCTTAAAATAGGGATGTGAGTTAAGAGTGATTACAAACAACAACTTATAATTGCTTGTTTATTAGAACTATCTTAGAAATAAGGGTGTTAAATGAATTGGCTATGTTCATAATAATCATCTATGAAATAAGGATGGTAAGTTGAGGTTATGTGTTGGTAAGATTTTTAAGCTCATGAGGTATTCAAAAGAATTCATCTGTAAAATAAGGGTGTTGAGTGAATTGGCAAGTTTTGTTGGAGAAAAATATTCTTTAACTCCCTTTGGCTTTTCTAGAACAAAGGAATTAATTTGCATCTATGGATTACATGCTTTTTTAACAAAGGAATAATATGGATTCAGTAACAATAGATATGTGCAAGAAATATCTTATTCTAGTGATAACAAATCTACTTCTTATAGGCAACTATGTTTGTATGACAGGTTCTTACAGATAGTAGGAGACATGTATAATTCTTCTAGATATATACATGGAGGAGATATACACAATGAATATGCAAAATACATTTATATAAACATATTTTTGGTGTTTTTTGGACTATTAAAACTCGATGTATTTGTTCTAAAGATCTAAGGAAAGAGGTCAAAAAACTATTTGTTCAAAAATTTTAGAAAAGTTGCTATGACACAAATATTTATGAAACTTTGGTAATAAGATGAAACTTTTAAAAGGTAAAGGAAATACTTGAAACGTAAAGTTGTCTCTCAAAACAACAACGGTAATAGATCTTATGCAAATACTAGATTATTCCCCCTCTGAGAGTGGGGATGACTCCTATAGAAAATATATAGGGAAAGTGGGGCATGAAGTGACACCATAAGCATTATTAACAAGGTAATACCAAAAGAGCTCTAAAATTTGCAACATGAAAAGAGATTTTACATCCAAATACATGACATGCCATATGAAATCAAAGTACTCATCAATACTACAAACAAAAAGTTCCAACCTTTCCAACATGGTAGGAGGTTTCACATTTATGTACATAGCGCACCATTGAAATCAAAGCTTTTGTAAATACCATAATAGATTTCTTATGATTGGGGCCTTAAATCCACAAACCCTTAAAGGATGATTTACCTTGGAACAAAGATTTCTCTTCCCTCACTGGGATAACTTGACTTTGCTAGTCTTAAAACACAATAAATATTTGGTATGATCAGTAAAACAACTATTTTATTTAGCAGATATCTCATAGATTTTAGTACCCTAAACTGTTCGCAGAACAATGTTTTAATTAAATTTAGATTTACAATGTTTATTTAAAATTCAACAAAGCAAATCGGAAAGCTATTGTGTGGACAAAGACAATTTTTTTCATAAGCATAGAAAGTACTTAGAACTCTATGTTGTGTGGACTAAGCGAATTTCATTTCATAAACATGGAAAGGACTTTGGAAGTCTATGCTGTAATAACAACAAGCATACTTTTCTATCCAAGTGTTTCCCTACCTAACTACCCCGACATAGAGGATCAAAGAACCTATCCCTTCTAAAGAGTGATACAAGCGAGAGAACATCGCCAAAAATATTTTTAATTATAATATGAAGCATTACAAGAGTGGTTTGTCATTGGAAAAGTTGTTGATCTCCAATTTACTTCCATTTATAGCCAAAGGATGCCCCAATAAAAACAAGCTACAATAAAATACATTATGTAACACATGTCCCACTATTCTAAAAATAGTAAAGCCTTATCATATCTTTAACAAATAGTAATGCCATTTTTTGGATCACACTTTTAGGAGATAGTTACATCCTATTTAATTCAAACTAGGGCCCGTAAATATTTGAGGGATCCAAAAAAATGCTTTTGGTATTTGATAATGACTGAGCAGCTTGGTGTTAGCTTGCAAGTAGCTTGCGTAATTCATGAAAGAAGATTGGTAAGATACTTTTGATTATCTACCATGTATCTGGGTAAGCATCTTATAAGCATTCCCTTTAAAAAGGGAGCCTATATGAGAGGATTTTAAAATAAACTTGCGTAGGTAGTTTCTAGAGCTTGTGGTTAGTGGTAATTTCTTGCACATGTCATATGGTACCATCTTTTCATGTATTGCATATGGTGTTTGTGATGAGCTTCCATATCCTTATTCCAACCACTAATATATGTTATCTTTCTATTTGAGTAATTATTGGTCTTCTAAGCTCTACTTTAGGGACCTTGTGAAGTAACCTGTTTTGATTTTGTATTGTCCTCTTTGTTGAGGTAGATGGCTGTGTGATTTTCTATCTCCTTGGAGAGGTGGATGGAGTCCTTTGAGTTTTTTCCTTAGGAAAATTGCTTCCAAATTAACCATGTTTTTTCTAGATAAAGAAGATGTTTTCTTTCTCATAGTTCATCAATTTTTTCTTCTTAAGTACTTGGTGTGCCTAGACATATTGGTCCTACCATGGAAAGTCCTAGGTATTTTGAACCTCCTAAACTATCATTGCTTCTTAAACCTCATTCGGCTGCTTGGGTAGGGGAAATTAGATTTTCTGACGAGATCATTTTCAATACATACATAATCAAGAGCTAGATTGTTTTGGATGATCCATTTTAGTACATACCTCTTCCTCTATATGTTTTCAAAGGCATGTAATATAGCCTATTGATGTATCCTACTTGTGGGACAGTTATATAGTTGAACTTCTCATCCATAATCATTACTTTGTGCCCTCTTAGTATTATCGGTAGTTAAGATACAAAGGCTTGCTTAAGGATGGGGTCTCTGCCTAGCTTGATGTAATTATTTACCCTTTTTTTCAAGTGTATATTGATGATACCTCAATCAAACAATAGGTATTTCATCTTAATAAGATGTATGTGCAACTTCTCCTGTCTTTGGCCTATATCTCTACAGAAGTCCTTTTCTAGGATCCTAATATTGAAGGTAAAGTCTTGGGATTTAAGATAAGTATTATTTTTTGCAATCCCAAGAGCATTCCATGAATCTCTATGAATTCCAGAGAATCTAGAGGTGAATTCTTAAAGTAACATGTATTTCTCTTATTCAACTACATACTTTATCTCTATCCAATCGTAGATGTCTTGAATCCTTTGGGCAATGCTGAAACTCTAATTTTGTTAGGATAAAGGTATGAAAATCAATTCAAATAATTTTCTTAGTTGTTATAAGTGGTTTCGACTTTCTTTCTGAGATTGAATCATCTGTCATCTTGTCATGGTCATCGACTATTTCAGAGACCTCTAGCTTAATGGAATAGTTCATAAATATAGGTAGTGTCTTTCTCAGGAGATTTCATTGAGTATTTAGGATTTTGATCCATATATTCTTGAGAATTAATTGAGTCCTTACTATCTTTGAAGTATCATCAGCCACAAAATTATCACCCATGTTTAAGTATTTCTCTAAAGTGTCATCATCGAATGAGTATTCTCCTTTCTCATATCAAGGTTAATAGGATTAGTGCTTTGAATATATTCATTGCATTTTAGATATTTTTCTATAGGATCTGCATCACCTACGGCCTATGTGTCAGTGACTGGGTTGTCATAGATGTCCGAGTCATTCAAATTACTAACAACTTGATCAGTAGTGATCAAGTCAATAGATGAATCTGGGGAACCATTATCTAGTGATAACTATTTATTACTAAATGACCATTTTGTAGAAAGACCTTTCATTCCATCTCTTCATAGGGTATATTGGGTTCTTAGATTATCAAATCATTATCTAGAAAAGTGGTGTCTTTACCTGAGATCATCATTGATATTTTTTTGTGTCCTTTTTGCTGAATTCCATTATTTTGGATCGTTTGAGGATTTCATTAACTTTATTTCTGGTAGCTATGACATCCTTTATGTCTCATATGTGCTTAGTAATGTCAAACTCTTGTTTGCCCTGAGACCTTAGAGAGAAAATAATAGGCACATGAGAACTATAAGGGATAGTGAGAAAGTTTTGGCTCATATTTGGTAGAGAGTATGTCTGTTAAAATATAAAGAATAAAGTTGGCTTTCATAGTGAGCTCTAGGTTCTCTGAGGTTCGAAGCTACCAGATTTCAGGTGTTGGATTTATTCTTTTAGAGAAACCATTTCATATTGTTTTTCTTCAAATAAATGTTAGTGATATGCTGGTGTACATGCATCATACTACAATGTTTGAATCCTGAGATTTAATTGTCAGATAAGTCCATCATGATGAGAAGTTATTTGTTCTACTTTTTTCTTAAGTACTTAGACCTTGTGGACCAACTTAGTGTGTGTTATAGAAACACTATTGAAATATTGCCTGATTCTAGATAACATCCTATTATGACACATGGCCTTTTAAGATTGCCAATTTAAGAGTAGCTTCTGTGTTTCTTAGGGGTATATTCTTACCCATTGGTTGGATAATGACTTTTCCTAGTATATTTGATGTACGGCTTATAATATCCTTTTCATTGGGTTTATTTTGTGGTTAGTCATCAGAATAACTGGAGCATATAGGGATCATCATGAATATGTTAGTTGTAGGCTTATTTTTCATTTGGGTGGTTTTATTACGTGATGGAGTAGGCAAGGTATCTTCTTGGCACATGCTACAATCGTAATTCATTTTCCGTGGGTAGTGTCCTAAGAAATGATATTTGGGCCACATATTGTTGCAACCCTCATGTTTGAAATATGTAATCCAATCATGCTAGCTCATGAAGCTGTTCAAGAACCAAATTATAGTGTTTGGATAGTCAATATTTTTATGGTCATTGAAAGGTCGGTACATATGGATAGAGAATGTTATTTTTGGGGGCTTTTAAAGATGAGAGTGGCTGAAACTAATAGTGTATGTGTTATTGTTCCTTCTAATAAATGTTGATTCAGTGGACTGGAGAGGTTGAGGATGGTCTCACAATTTTTTGTAATCTATGACCCATGATTCTAGAAGCACCTTGACATGTTCTTATCTAGGTATTTTACTTATAATCAAGTGTCACGAGGTGGTTCCATTGGCGACATCTATATTCAGGAAAACTAATATTTTCACCACCTAAAAGTGGTAGATCCATAGTATGGTTTTGGACTAGCAAAGCTACCAGTTAGTAGAGAGTAGCCTATATGGCATCTCTAGCCTGTAGGCTCCCAGAATTTGGACTAGAATTTTCAAAGCCTACATCAGATATGATCAGAGAGGGACTTGTTAATGTTAGGAAGTATAGTCACAAAGAATGTCCTAGTGTTCAGGGTTATATCTGAGATACCTAAATTTGCATGTTGGTACTAGTTGTATCTGGTATCAAGAAGGGAAAAATAGGCCAATACTAGTGGGGGTTTTCTTTTATGATACGTCAACAAAACTCTAAGAACACCAAAATTGATATGGGTAATGACTTGGGTTTTCTGCTACCGCAAAAATTCTCCAACATCTGTAGCATGATAAACTGTCCTTCCTGAGATTACAAAATAGGATGTTGGTTTCAGCCTTCATTCCAAGATTGTATCATTCATCATCCAATCTTAGTCATTGACTACTTCACAGAACCATGGCTATTGGGAATGGTTGATGAATATGGATGGATAGTCTTCCTTAGGAGATTTAGTTTAGGACTCAGGATTTTTGTTCAACCTATTCTCAAGAATCAACTATGTCTTCATTATGTTTGTTTGCTCTATCAATTAGAAAATTATCACCGGTGTGTAAGTATTCATCTGGAAGGTCTTCATTAGTCGAGAATTTTTCTTTTGCTATATCATAGTTATTGGGATCAATGCTTTGAATATCTTTATTGTATTTTAGATATTCTACTATAGGATCTTTATCACCTATGTCCTGTGGGTTAAGGACAGGGTTGTCATTGATGTCTAAGCCATAAAAATTTGAAACAACTTGATTAAAGAGGATAAAGTCAATGGCTAGATTCGGAGAAACATGATCTATTGATTCCCATTTATTTATCAAAAGAACATCCTTAGCAAGGAATTTCATTAGTTCTCTTCATATGGAAATTTGAATTCCAAGATTATTAAGTTATTATCTAGGAGCGTAATGTCATTTCCTGAGATAATGATGGTTCTTTATGCTGTATCCTTTTCACTGAATTTCATCTTTCTTTTGGATTATTTATGGGTTGCATGAGCTTTTTTTCTTGCAGCGATGTCATCTTCTTTTACCATATGATCTTAGCAATGTCAAACTCTTATTCGTACTAAGACCTTGGAGAGAAAGTCATCGGCATATGAGAAAAGGTAGGGATAGCGGGAAAATAATGGCTCATCTTTGACCGAGAGTATGTTTGTGGAAACATAGAGAATAAAATTATCTTTGGTAGTCTTCTTTAGGTTTACTTGGGTTAAAAGATAACGTATTGTAGGTCTTGGATTTGTTCTTTCAGAGAAGGCATTTGTTTTTATTTTTGGTTAAATTAACATGAAAGTGAGGTGCCTGGTGGATGTATATAATGTGTAGGGTTTGGAGCCTGATCTCTACTTGTAAGATAAATCCATCATGCTGAGTTGATTTTTGTTCTGCTCTCTTCATTAATGCTTCGATCATGTGGAACAACTTAGTCTGTGTATGGGTAACACTCTTAAGGGATCGGCCAATGCTGGATAGCATCCTATATTGGCACATCTAATTTTTAGATTTCTAATTAAGAGTTAGTTATATGTCTCTCAGGGGAACCTTCTCACCCATTGGTGCGATTATATTTTTTCTTGTATTTTTAGAGCATGGATCAGGTTATCATTTTCAAAGGTTTTATTTGGTGGGATGTCATCAAAATTATTGGAGACTATGGAGGACAGCATGGACATATTTATTACAAGTTTATTTCTTGTTTGGGAGGTTTTATCATGTGATGGAGTGGGTGAGGTATATTCTTAGCATATGTTACAATCACAATTCATTTTCTATGGGAAGTGTCGTGAGAAAGAAAATTTGCATCACATATTGTTGCAACCATTATGATTGAACTATTGAAGCCAATCATGCTCATTCATGAAACTATTGAGAAACAAAATTTAGTTTATGAATTTTCCATATTTGGAAGGTCATTAGATGGTTGGTACATATGGATAGAGAAGGTTGTCTTTGGGGGATTTTAAGATGAGAGTGGTCAAAACTAATAGTGTTTGTGTTGTCATTCCTTTTGGCATAAGTTGATTTAGTGGATTGGAGATGTTGAGGATTGTCTTTTAACATCTTGTGATTTTTTACCCATGAGTTAGGAATCACTTTGACAAGTTCTTCTATGGGAATTGACCTCAAAATCTAGGTGCACTACGTGGTTGCATTTGCGGAATCTATGTTTAGTAACAATGCTTTTTATCCACCAGGAAAAGATAAATTAATAGTATTGTTCTAGACCAGCCAAGATCCCTTGTAGTGGAGAGTATCTTTGATGGCTTATATAGCTTGCGTAGCTCTAGGAATTTAGATTTGGATCTGCTATGCCTCGATCAGATATGGATTACATATAGACATATTAAAGTTGGGAAATTAGTGACAAAGAATTTCCCGATGTTCAGGGTGATCTTTGAGGGACCCAAGTTTGCAAGTTGTTACTTGTTGTATCTTGTTCCAAGAAGGTGAAGAAGGCCCACTACTTGCTGGTTATTTAATCTTTGGTACATTAACGCAACTCTAACAACAGAAAAATAGATATGTGTGAATCATTGGGTGTTTGACTGTCATTGAAAATACTATGGAATCTGCTGAGTTATGAGCTGGACTCCACACCTTTACACTTGACAACATCAAAGTTTAAGGATGGCCCTAAAGAATCCAAGGCTTCTATACTTGCATGGGTTGAAGAATTTGAAAAACCGAAAGAAACACATATACTTTCAGAGTTCATCTTTAGATTTTCTAGAATACTTAGAGATTGGTGCAGTTGGGATTATTAAATGAACACCTATCTTTAAGCCCAAGACATTACCTTCAGTAGTAGGATCATACATGAGGTCTTCTATGGATATACAGGCCAAAGACAGGAGAAGTTATGCAAGCAACTCTTCAAGATAAAGTGCCTATCTTTCAAAAAATATTTCATCAATATTTACTTCGAAAAGATGGCAACGATTTTCTTCAACCTAGGTGGAGACTCCAGCCTGAAGCTGGACTTTGTGTCATCACTGTCGATGATGCTAAATGCAACACAATGATAAATGTGGAGGATAATTTCTAATCTATATGTATGCCACAAGTACGCTACATTAGCCAAGGGATTTTCAAGGCATTGGAAAGAATATGTATGAAGAGATATGTATTAAAGCAAATTGTCCAAAATAATCGAGCTCTTGACTGAGAATACAGTAGGAACAATCTCCTTACCAAATTCAATTGCTCCTACTCAAGCTTCCAACTTAGGTCCAATAAAAAGCTATAATTATGAGTTTCAAACTACTTAGGCCTCTATATGATAGTACAAAGGTGTTTAGGCGTCCCAGGTGTTTAAGAAAATGAAGCCCGATGAACTATAAAAAGTAAAATAGCTTGTTCATCTGCAAAAATCCTAGTCACTTTTCAAGGAATTTTCCTCAAGAGAAAAAGTCAATGGACTCAATCTACCTCTTTCATAGGATAATAGATCACACAAGAATCGATCTCATCACAGAGGACGATCTTGAATCAATCTTCCCATTGAAGAGGAATCTATAAAGAACACCGTCTTGTTCATTGACATCTATGAAGAATCAGGTGACATCTATAAAAATGATCACTACCTAATATACAGTACATGAGAAGGAAGCGAAAAGTTGGCTAGTCAAATTATCATGTTCAAAACATGAGGTATTCTATCTTTCAAAATAAAAAACTACCCCTAAATCTGTTCAACCAGTATGTGGATCCTTTCGATCCATCTATTCTCAAAGAAAGAAGAACTTTCTACAAGATTCAAGTGTTTAAAAAAATATAGAGGTTCCATCCTGATATCATTCAAAGTACATCAAAAATATCCATTCATCCATGTGTTCATAGAACTAAAGAATGACTTCCCACAGGTACTCCTATGTTTATTCTAGTACCTATGCCACTAATACTACATCTTTATGGTGTCCAACTACAACCCCTTTAGAAATTTTGATTAAATCTGAATAGTTCTTCAAAGGTTCATGCTGTGGTGAAACACATGAAAATGTTGTGTTCGATACTTCAAAAAATCGTATGATCAAATAGTATTCATAGTACATCATCCTGTAGGAATCCTAAACAATCACGTCTAAGTTCAACCATAAATTTTACTATGCATGAAATTTCCTGTGACAATCTTATCCTTAGAGGATAAATACAATGAAGTACAACGCTTCTTATTTCAGAAATATAGATGCACTTCAAAATATATATGACCAATCTGGATAGGGAAAGTTTAACTACACCAATGATCATCAGCATTTGGATGAGGTTCGATGAGTAATGAAAGAATATCAATCTCCATATGAACTCATAAGAGATGAAGTCAACAATGATATTAAAATAATACAGCTGAATGTCACCCCACATGAATGCAAGGGTTCACCCAACAGGATGGGTTACTTTTCCAGGTCCTTGAAATAGATCTTGGAAGACCAAGAACGCCTTAAGCAAAAACACAATGTCGACTGATCGATGGAAGAACTATTTAAGAGCTCATAACAAATAATGCCAAGAACTAAATAAAAGGATAAAATCAAATAATATCTATATAAAATTACCATTCCTCGCAAGCTTCACGAATTGCCTGCCCAAGTTTACTAGGAAACCCCCTTAGATGGGTTACCCTCTTAGAAAAGATTGCCTATAAACTGCTTATCCAGCTACTTGAAAGATGCCTACTAGGATATTACCCACCTAATTTGAAGGAAATTATCCACCTAATTTTAAGGATCTTTTAAGATGCTTATCTATCTACTTGTAATCTTGAAACAAGCCTCTTAGTCAACTGCTTGCACATGAGTCATATGCCAACAACATGTTTGTTTTTAATTATATTAGGCTATGAATAAATTAAGATGTAAATATCTCATATATGTGTGTAAACATAGGGATTTACAATTTTTAGAATATACAATAGGGATTTAGTATTTTTAGAATAGTGTGCCACATGTGATAATGTACTTTAGTCAAGCTTGTATTAGGACTTCCTTTAATGATAAAAAGAAGCACAGGTATTTAGTTGGGGATCATCAGCTTCCCTACCTAAATTAGCTGGTCCACCTAAAAAACTCTCTTGTAGTATATAAAATTATAAATAAAAATGTTTGTTGGCTAAGTTCTCTCTCTTGATCCTCTATTCCAAAGGGATGGAACTACAAACCTTTAGTTGGAGTAGTAGGTAAGGAAACATATAGGCAAGCCATCCTTGTTGTGATAACAACATAGAATTCTAAAGTACTTTTCATGTTTGTGAAACAAATTTTTCTTGGTCCATACAATATCTTTCCTATTTTCATTTTTTTATATTCTATAATCACATAAATGCAAAGTTAGGTGCATATTATTCCACGGACTATTGTGGGCACTAAAGTCCATGGGATAGTCGTCAAAAGTCCATGCATGTCATATATAGAATAGGTTTTGATACTAATCATACTAAGAATTTATTATGTTTTCAGACTGGGAAAGTCAAGCCATCTCATTGAGGGTAAAAAAGTCTTTACTCATGGCATACCATCCTTTAGGGCTAGTTAATACATATCTCCGACCATTAGAAAGTTATTGTGTGTCGATAAAAGTTTTGATTTTGTCTTGGCTGCCTCTTATATGGATGTGAAACCAGCAATCATGCTGGAAAGGTTTTTACTCTATGGTTTGTCTTGTTAATGAGATCTTTGATTTCATATGATATGCCTCCTACATGGTCGTGAAACCGCCATTCATTTAGGAAAAATAAATGCTTTGTTGTTATTGTCTAGTTAATCTAGCATGTGGTATAACTCTATGCCCTGATTTTATGTCTATTTAGTATTAAAGCCATCCCTACTCCTAGTGAGGGAGAAAGATATAATTTACACAAGATATATTACCATATTCTATGGGAGCCAACTTTATGATTTAAAGCTTTACTATACTTTGTACAACTAGTTAGCCTTAAAACTGTTCATTATCTTTTCCTTAAATATCCAACTCAAATATTTCGAGTCCTTATAGTCAAGAAAACAATAAAAATATATCTATCTCAAAGACTTTACAATCTTCTTCATCTATGTCTAGTCCATGTAAATCCAAGAACATTATATATGTCTTCTACCCTCAGTAAAACTCTATCATGTTAAAAGGACTACCTCTATGAAATAGATGTTTTTTCACCAGAACAACATCTATTTTCCAAATATCTACCTCTACTAAACCTATATTCTTTTTTTATCAAGAAAAGATGTAATCCATGGATAAAAATTAATTCATTGTACCAAAGAAAGGACAAAAAGAGTTATTGAATACCTTGCTCATCAACACTTGACTAATATATATTTACGACTCTAATTGAACAAGTTATCACTTTATTGATGCCAAAGCATTGTTTGCAACAGTGGATAAGCCATGGCTTTATCCTTATACATTTTGGTGCTATTGGAGTTATATTAACTCAGCAAGGGAGAAAAGGACATGTATTTCCCTCCTTGATATGAGATTCAAAAAATACCAACATACGAACTTGGGTACTTCATATATCACCCTAGATGTTGGGTCAATGTTTTTCACCATATTCCCCAACTTTAATAGGTCCCTTTCTGATCCACACCTTACGGAGGTGATAACTTTATAAGTCCAAATCCTTTAAAACACTATATGCTACTAATACTAGTATGCCAATGCTACACTCCAAAATAGCTTGGAAAGTCCAAAGCAATGAGAGAAACACATCCCTGGGAGGTGGCTACTATTTTGTAGAGAAAAGATTACTATTAGAGTAGCCACTTAATATATTAAGGAAAACTCATGAAAACCTTTAAAAAATCACATAAATAATCCAAAATAGAAAAATTATATATGTTTGAAAATTCTGGGTAAGTGGTTCATATTAACACTTTTGTAAGGTTGTTAAGGCTCCAAGAGTGTCCACTAACTTGCGATTATCTGAACCATTTGAAAATAATTTATTGACTAACTTTCAGAAAAGAAGTTGATTTTTGAAAATAAATTTATTAAGAAAACATATTTTTAGGTTTTTCCAAAATCAGCTTTTGACGACTTAGCAAGGAATTTAACTTGGCCTAAGAACTTAATAATGATTAGCACGTAAAAGGGGAAATGGGGAAAACTAAAAGACTTAGGATATTAGGCCAAAATACATAGACATATCCCAAGATAATTTGGGCTTTTCTCCTGTCCTAAACTAACTATTTGGGCCTTTGACCCATAACCAATCCTACGCTAATTTTAGACCTTTAAGTCCCAAAATCCGCTTCAACTTTATTAAATTATAACTTCATCTTCGAGCACCAAATGTATGAGTAAATGAATAAAAAATGAATTACAAATAGATAAATAAATGAATAGGTAAATATATTTAGAATTTTAAAAAATAGGTTTTGAACTCATTTGGACCCACGCGGATTTAGTCCGCAATTTTGTATAGGCTTTTAAGCCTATTTCAATTCTTTCCGCTTTTGTCTTCAACCTTGCAGATTAACTTCTTTATGTTGCTTTAGCTATACGTTTTTCTCATCCTGTTCTTGCAATTTTGGACCCGTTTTGATCTTTAGGAACTAGCCTAATGATATTGGGCCTTCTTGACCCATAAAGACATGCATATGCGGGAAGAAAGAGTCTATGTGGACTCCAAATAATGGTACTCATGCTAAAGAAAGAAAAACAAGGATTAATTCCCATAATGAACATCACAAATTCCAATGAAGTCAACAACAGTAATAGTTGTTAACTTATGTATAGATTTAAAAAAAAAAGAATAGGGAAATAACAACAACAAAACAAAAGAACTCAAGGATTCTACACATACAATTATGGCAGCAAAGTGATATGCTCATACTCAAAACTAAATAAAAAATTCGATGATTTACTTGAAGCAAATAAATTATAATTGAAATTGATAAACTCTAGATTTAATATCTTCTCGAAATAGAAAGAAGAGAACAAACAAACACCGAGGTTCTCTATTCTTAGAGCACACTAAGAGATCAATAATTAATTGTTAAGTAGAAAATCTAGTTAGTCATCCGATCAAAGTATGGAACAAGACATCCAAGTGGGGAAAGTTAAGAATTTCATGACAAAAGAACGGTTTTAATCCTTTGGGCTACCAATCTACCCTATTAAACTATTGTCAACTATGATAACAACTCCAACTTCTCAAATACTAAAAGGAAACCTGCTCACATCAAATGAACTTACAAATTTGATAAAGCTACAATAGATCATAGATTAAATAAAGACACAATTTCAAAGCAATGAACTCATTTTTAGTAAAGTCACACAAATTTGGAATAAGGCACTTTCTAGACTTGAAATTTTAATGAATTCAACCTAAAGGTGACTATTCATATTACTGGGAATGTAGTAGACTCTTTTGATAATATCCGAGAAAAAATATTGACTAAGTGTTATGGATCATACAAAAGTTAAAGATCATTTTGTTGATGAAGATATGTTTTGGAATCCATGGCTTTAGGTTAAAATCAACAATAAGACCAAAACATAAGAGAAGGATATCAAAGATCTCATTTTTAATAGATTAAATAAATGTCAAGGGGAGAACAATACTAACGCTTTATCCCCTCCTTGACACGAGTCAAGAGAATCCTCGGGGAATCCTTAATGTAAACAAAAATTATACACATAATGTACTGGAAAAAAGATCAAGATATTATCTTCAAACAAATATACTAAAATTTCTGACATTCTTCAATCAATACATTACATTTCCCCAAAGACCTCAAATAAGAACACCTAACAGACACGAGTTCTAAATCAAACATAGGCATCACACTTAAAGTTTCCATACAAAGAAGAAAGAATACTCAAAGTTTCCATGATATGAAGAAATACTCAAGCTAAATAAAAAGCAATCTAGGATAAACAAGATGGATTAAGCTTAAAATACACTAGATAAAACTAGTACAAACCAAACCCTTAAGCTAGAATAGCGAATGAAAAAGGCCTAATTGAGACACTTATGTCAAAGAGTGAATAAAAATACTACAGAGAAACATATAAAATAAGTCAAAGATTAAGCAGGAAACATGAAACCTCAACCAAAAACTACACCAAGAGACAGTAGAGAAAATCATAGATTAAGATGAATAGTGAATCTTCAGAGCCTTAAAAAGAATCATAAGGTAAAGTGATAGTATAAACAACTAGAGACTCCTACAAAAGATGAATAAAAAAAGACTTATGGATTTCAAATTCTTTCAACAACAATCACTCTATCACTTATATTGAGAAAGGACTAAGAGATAACACTCAATCATAAGAGAAACATGATGAAAGGGAAAACTCAAGCTTTGGTCATATTAAATCAACCATTCTATGAGTCAAATGACCATCATAGCTTTTGAGGAAATCATATGAGGGAAACATATAAAGACTCAAGCTTTGGTCATATTAAAGGGAAGAGAGCATGCATGGAGAGACCATTTTGGGCACTCAATAGAGCAATTCCATGATTATATGGTTGCTTGGGGGATTGACTTGATGCCTACCAAAGATCTTCATGGTATTTCACATTGTGAAGCTTGAAGAACCCACGGATTTGGAGTGTCCATCTTTATTCAGGGTTTTTTAGGGATTGCACATATTGAAGTGTGAAGAAGAGTCTTAACACGCTAAACACTCCAAGGATAACCCTCTTGTTGAAGATTTTTTGGTCACTTTATTTTGTACTAGACTATAAGTAGTCTATTATTAGGTTTATTTCATTAGTTTGTTGATTATGGATATTTGAAAGAAACATTGTGAGACCTTGTCTTTGGTGATAGTGTAACTAGGATAAGTGTGGATTCACTTGTATTTACCTTTGGCTTAATAATAAGGGTTCTTGAGGTGAATTGAGTTCCCTCTTGGTTTCACGTAAGAGCTTGGTGTTTGATTCTACAAGACTTAGGGGTCTTAACGTTTGATATATATTTTGGTTCTTAGTTCATTGTAGCTTCTTATGTCAAGATACTCTTTTTACTTTCTAGCATTTGTGTGTGTTTTTGCTTCATATTATCTTGTTCTCAATTTTGTGTTGCTGCTATAGCTAGTTTTCATCTTTTTTTTAGTTTTCCTAATTAGATTCGATCATTTAGTACTAGAGCCATGCTTGATTTTGTTCCTACGGGATCAATCTTGGGCATGTTATCGTCAAAATCATAAAAAAAGAAATGTTGAAAACCTAAAATCCAAAAAAAAAGTATTCTGTCCCTTTTTTTCCCTTGGTCGAAACTTTTGTCTTTGAATGTTTATGTGTTTTGTGCGTTCTACTGTTAGATCCATGATTCCCAACACTAGAAAAGGTGTTCAAACACTAAAATCACAAAAAATAGTTTTTCCTATTTTTGTACCTATACCAAAACTTGAGACTTTAATCTAGGAGATTTTTGTGTGTTTTCTTTATTTCTGGTGTTAGACCATTCTTCCATAACACTAATAGAGTCTATATCGAAATTTTAACCTATTTCTGGATTGTTTTGAGCCATCCACCATTGTTGAGCTTGAAATTGAAGAAACTAGAAAGGTGGATCTTAAAATTAGTAGGGGTTTTTATTGAGATTCTAACTTAAAAATGTGTTGTTGGTTTTTGGGAGATCAACGAGAGGTTGGAGAAAAAAAATCATCAAATTCGGAGCATATTTTGGCTTGGCTTCAATCTCTTAATGTTCTTGGTGTTCTTCATGTTCTTCAAGTTTTATTGAACAAGAACATTCAACGGGTGTTATTTGATCTAAAAGGGTGGAGAAAGAGAGTGTGATCTTTGTTTGTCTTAAAGGCATATCCCAAGATCATCTAAAAGAAAAAAGGAGTCATAAGGGCTTTAAAAGGAATAGTCGATATTTATCTTAAAATATATTCCAAGGTAATTGAAAAGAAGAAAGGAGACAAAAGGGCTTCAAAAAGACATATAACCAAAAGAGAGAAAGTAAAGTACAAGGTGAGTACCATAACAAATTCAAACTCTTTTGAATTTAAAAAAGGCTCCAAGTCCTATGTTTTTCCATCCCAAGGATAATTCCCACTATTCCTAGTGAAGATTGATCAAATACAAATTGGATACAAGAAATTTTTTCAAAAGATCCATATCTTTCAATGTCCAATAGGAGGCTGCCACATCATAAACCCTCAAATTTACCTTGGGCTCAAATTTTAGATTTCTAAGTTTCTTTTGTTTATTTCTTTAGTTACATTTCTTAATTCTAGGACTAATTAACAACTAGTAATCACCTACTTAGTTGTGAATTAATTGTTTGAGTCCATTTCTTTTGTGTTACCTTTCTTTGTGTGCTTTTATCTTTTTAATTCGTCGTAGTTTCTTGGCTCAAGTCTGAACAAGATTTTTATAAATCTTTTAGAAGCAAATCTATTCAAGACAAGATAGGAATCATCCCTCAACTCCTCATAAATTATAAACCAACTTTCAACACTTTTAAAGCCAAGTGTGTGGCAACCAAATATGTGAGAGTGTGGTGAGGATACTTTTGAGCTAACTAGTTTTTTCTTTTCATTGTTGTCTTTCTTAGTTACCATGGATAATAATACTCTTAAGGCCACTATTGAATATATCAACTGAAACCTTGGAAGGCTATGCCAAATTCTTACTCCACCAAATCCAATTCCTCTATTCCAAGCCCCACTTGACCAAAACCAGCCCATATATGTAGAGAATGATGGTAGTGATGAGGAATTGGAGTTAGATTGTAGTCTCTCTTATTCATTGAGGCACAAAGTATGGGAACCTTTGAAAGAATAACTTTATCAAGGCAAAAACCTTTGTCATACAAGGTTTTAGATGATGGAGAATGTATGTTCCTTGGCTATTAATGGCGACAAAAACACTAATGTTGTGTCTTGTATCCTTATAGATATCATGGATACTCCCATACAAAGTCATCCTAAGCCTTACAAACTCTAATGGAGTAATAATTTTTAATCAATAGAAGTTACCAAGCTAGCTATTATTGATTTTAGTGTGGCCAAGTATCGATACCAAGTTGTATGTGATGTAATTCCCTTATGATATTGTCATATATTTCTTGGTAAACCATTGAAAGATGTAAAGTCAGTTCAATACCGAGAGAAGTCCAACAAATATGTGCTTTTATTTAGAGTTTAAAAACTTTTTCTTGAGCCAATGACAACTGAGCAAGTAAGGAATGTGAGATCATGAGTGGATTTTGGGAAGTGGTGAAGAAGGTGGAAGTTAAGAAAGGGGAAAGGATATGACCTTGAAAAGGGGAGAACAACCTAACTCAAGAACAACAAGAGATGACTAAGATTGATGAGCCGAGTGGTTGGGGATACCTAGTTGTCGGACTTGTCAACACGACCTCCTTGTTCTGACATTACTACTATCATTTTACTTAGTATCGACATTTCTTTTGTGCGGGTTTAAGAATATATCCTTCAAAAGGAGGATCCAAGGAGAGTTCCGTATGAAAACATGGTTGATGATCAAATGAATTTCTTGGTTAAGGATCCAAACTTTGGAAAAGAATATAAAGAGATGAATCAAGAGAGAAGGCTGACCAAACTCCCTTATGGTGAGAGCTTCCCAAAGAAGCATATGTGCTTCCATGACACACACCAAGGTGAATACCATACCTCATGTGAGCTACAACATAACAATTCTATCTCCTACACTCCTATAAACTTAGAGTGTTGTAATATTGCTAGTAGTAGCAAAGTGGATATAGGTGCTGGTTTTCCTAGAGAAGAATTGCCTAAGTCTTCTCTTTGTGATACTCTTTGTATTGCTAAGTTTCATGAAGATCAAATTCTTGTTGTAAGTATGAAAGCACCAGTTTATCCTATAGATGACAAAATTGATTCTTCTCGTAAGAATGATTTATGTCCACCTAGTGCTAGCAGTTGTAACTCTATTAAGGTGTCATTGCCAAGTGATGAGAATATTAACACACTAGTTGACCCTTGTGAAATCAAGGTGAGTCTATGATTATTCATGAGTTTCCAACAACTAGTGATGGTATGCATAGTGATCAACTTACTCTTGAATGTAATCCACTACATGGGCATGTGTGTGGTGTGTTAGATGAGTCTCAAGTTAGTGATGATGTTGGTAGAGTTGATCCTGAGATTGGAGATGATTCTTTGAGTATATTGTGTGAGGAAATCCTTATATTTACTCATAGAAATCCTTAAAAGGTAAATGTTTTGAAGAATGATCAATTGGGTGAAGATGACCATGATTTGCTTGAATGTTTAGAAAACCCAATTGGTGATTGTTCTTGTGAAATGGTTTTGTTATGATCCTTTTTATGCTCATTATGTTACTAATGGTAGTATAGATGGTATATCTAATCTTGGGGATGGCACCATAAAGGAAAGTAAGTATAGCCAAAACCTATATCCTTGGCTACTTCTCCCATTTGGTGCTGGTAAATTTTTAGGATGTGGAGGTATTTATACATCAAACTTGATGCTTGGTAAATATGACAAGCAAGGTTTGATTGTGTAATAACCCATATATTTCTAAGCTAGAACTGAACCATTGTTCCTACGTATGAAACCCTCTATCCTATGATTCATATTTGTGTACATTACTTACAATAAGTATCATAGTGAGAAGAGAGTTTATGATGTGTTAAGCGTGTTCATAGAGTCACTTAGAATATGGCAAGCTAAGAGTTTTTGAATACATCAAGTTTTAGTATTTGATTTTGAAAGATTCATCTTTGAACGAGAGTAACTTGATGTATATATGGTATTTTAGCAGATTTACACCCACCAAATTGTAGAGAAATGAATTAACTTTCAAACGATACCAATTTTACCAAAATCCAACACCCGAGAAAGAAGTTATGGCTTTGTAAAGTGTAGTGCATCCCCTAACAAATCGCCTAAGGATGCTTGAATGGTTATGCCATAAGTTGTGCGACGCAAAATCTAACTTATACCATAAGTTTTGCGACGCACAACCTCTCTTAGTCGATAAGTTGTGCGCCGCACAACCTAGCTTACATGATAAGTTGTGCGCTGCATATATTATGGCCCAAGGGACGTAAACACCTCATTTTTGAGTTATTTTAAGGAAATAATGGGTATTTACCAGACATATATAAGTCTATAACACGGAATTTAGACCCAATTGAACCAATATATATTCACTTCTCCCAAAATTCTCTCAAGAACAAGTTAGGTTTCTCAATTGGGGATTCAAATTTAATAAAATTCTATCGTAAATCTTAGTAGAATCAAATACTAAGGTATGTATCGTGTTCATTCATGGATTCCTTTTGTCCATGACGCCCAATAATCAAGTTTTAAACTATGGATTATGATATTCATGCTATGGGTTGATTATGTTCATGTGGTTGTTGTTGTATGATTCCTAAGTTTGAATCTTTATTTGTATTTATCAAAATATGTAAGCATGTGAGTTGAAAACCATGAATTTTAGTTGGTTATGATATGTTAATTTGATGATTATGCCATTCCTTAAGTCATGCAATCTAAGTGTTTGATAAAAAGCCTAAGAGACTAGAAATTATGTAGTATAGTTCAATAGTGATTTATGTGATGGATTTATATTTTACCCTTATGTTCAAATGACTTCCATGCTATTGATGTGCAATGTGTATGTTTGTTGTAATGCTCATGATGTTAGACTATGAAACTTTGACATTGAGTATATGCATTCTTACCATGTATAAGATTATGATAACCATGTACTTCATGAAATCCCCAACTTATTGTATTATGGAGTGTTGATGTCGGTCATGTATTCAAGAATGTCATCCCTTGTCAGTTTCCTTCTATCGAGTCCTAGGGGTACTTGTACCTGACAATTTAGTTGTGTGCCTAGAGCCAGTGTCATGTTTTTATGATATCCTCAGTCATGCCATGTTCAATAGAATATAGTCAGTCATGTGACTCAGGAACACTCAGTAAACTCTGTAATCCCAGTAATCTCAGAAAGCTTAGTAATTCAGTAATCTCAGTAGTATTCCGTCAGTCGATGGAACTCAATAAACTCAGTCCAGTTCAGTTTAGTTACTCATGTTCTGTGTCTATTAAGATGGGAGTAGGATTTAGCATCGAGTGAACCGAAGGATGGGACACACACTGACAGTTGAGGGTGTGATCCTTAGAAGCAATTCTTGCATCAAGAATTATGTAGCCAGCATAGGTTCAGACATCAACACTTACATATAAGGGTTGACGAGGTAGATAAAAACTATTAGATGAAGGTCCCACCATTTTATTTTGGGGACACTATCAGAAACCTATCTAATTGGGGTTACAAATTGGACCTCAACTCCGCTATAATGCATTATTTGGGGCATATCGATTAGATGACTACTTCCCAAAGTCTCAGTCACAGTAAAAGAACTCAAATAGTTCTTCAGATTTCAAGATTGTCAGATATAGTCAACTTAGCACAGTACAAAACTCAGCTAGTTCTATTAAAACCTAGACTATCAGATATAGTTGCTCGATATCAGCTATATCAATTATCAGTAACTAATTTTATCAATAATAGACTCAGTAGTCAGTACCATCACGAATTTAGTTACAGGCACTTACTTATGCATGTATTCTCACATTCATTTAATACAGTATGTTAGCATTGTTCATGAATTTGAACCCTTTGTATTCAGCCAACCTTATATGCATATTAGTATATTCAATCGTACTAATGCATTCGCATATGGTGTTTTATTCTATACCATAGGTTCAAAAGCACGAGCTCTAGAGAATCAATATCATTCATTTCAAAAGTCAGAGTTAGTAGTGAGTCCTCATCCTTCGAGGGCATGATCATTACTTTATGTAATACCCTGGGAAATTTTTCGTTGAAATTTTGTGCGTAAACGTGTTGGGTTCTATATTCTAGAATGAATTATAAATTTTCCGTGCGGAATGTCTTAAATTATGACCCACCATTACATATAGTATCAAATAAGATTTCCAACTATATGTGGATCATCCAAATCGAACACCCAAGAAATGAGTTATGAACATTCCGATCGAACTGTGAATAGTAGTGAACAGTAAAACGTGCAGAAAAAAGCTTTGAGGCCTGGCGTATTTTTTCTCCAAATTTAAATGATCAAAAACTCCTTGTACATAATGATCTAGGTGATCTACTATATATCAATGGAAATATCTGTGAGTCCTCTTTCTAATGAAATTTGTTTCATCTAATTAGTCTATAGGAGCAAAAACTTATGGTCGATCTACTTCAGCCTATCAAAAGAAAATTTTTGGGTCAACTTTAAATGATCATATATCATCGTACATAATAATCTAGGTGAGATACTGTATATCAATGAAAAGATATGAGATTCCTCTTTCTAATGAAATTTTTTTCATCCAATACGGATATTAGACTAAAACGTTATGGTTGTTCTACTTCAAACTATCAAAACAGACCACCAAAGGACAAATTCAAGAATTATTTAATTTTTAGAGGCGTTTTGGTCATTTACCCTCACTCAAAATCCATCCAAACCCTATATTAAAGCCTATTAGAAGCATTATATGTTATATCTCATTAAATTCCGTCAAAAAGAAAACCCTAAGCTCATACATCCAACTTCAAGAACCTCCAAAGTTCACCATTAATTCTGCAAATTTATTCAAGATTCCAAGTTCCTAGTTCAAGAACACCAAGAACCATCATTCAAAGGCATGATTAATATCTCAAAAATGAGTATCGATCTAAAGTTCATCATTAAAGGTATGTGGGTTTTTTAACAAGAACTCTCTTTCGTTCTTGTGCCCAAAAGTAATTTTCTTTACAAAGGCATGGTTTTTATTTGATTTTTATGAATTTGAAGCATGAACCGATATCTTATGATTATTATTATGAAATCTTGATTTTTATGATTTTGAAAGATGAATTTACATGTGTGGAGATATAAATCATGAATTTTGAACAAAATTTATCATGATTTTGATATTTGGGTTGTAAATCCCCATTGGAAATTGTGTTTTTTTGAGAAAGTGGGTGTTATAAGCACGTTGATGTTGAATATTTGAGATATTTTGAATGATTTGACCTTTTGGTCTTAATGGAGTTGTTTTGAACTCAAGTGTGAAAGAAATCCATAATGTGGTTGATTTTGATAGATGGGAAGCATGATGGCTCCCGATGTATATTTATATATTACTGAAATTATTTTGTTATGGATTGTCTTTGAAATGATCTGAGCTAAGTTTGAGAGAAATCTGTAGCACCGAGTGGGAGGTATAAAGTGACCTTACTTTCCTAGATCTACGTGCCCCCGTAGGAGTGAGCCTGAGGCTGATTTATATAGTGATTACTAGTTTGTGTGGATTTGATATTGATAGTCCTACTCTGATGACAATGATAGAACGACTCTCCCCAACGTGGGTTGTACGTTGGACTCTATGTATCTCACATGGTTTATGTCGGTTATAGGATATCTCAGTGTGTGTGTGTTTCCTTGTGTCTATGGTGAATGGTGAAGTGATTTGAAAGTGGAATTATGAAGGTTATTCTTTTGAAAGATTTAAATGATATTTACATTATGAGAATTGATATTCTTGATGAACTGAAAGTGATTGACAAATTATATGATGACTCACATATGTTATTGTACTTATTTTATCCTCTCATGAGTATGATGATTTTCTTCAGGCTATGTGAGTCTTTTATACATCCTGCATATTTCTTATAAATATTTATGATGATGATGTTTATACAACTGCATACACCCCCATATACTCGATTCCTTTCCATGGTACTGACCCACATCTTCGGATGTGGGTTGCATTTTCTTGGAATGTAGGTTTAGGTGCTCAATTCCAGGTTCGACAGTGATTCTTTGGGCATGCTGTTCTACATCCTCTATTATGGTGAGTTCTCATGTTTCGAGGACGTGATGTCTGATGTTGGTTTCACAGAATTATTTACATTTGATAACTGAGTAAGAGTCAGTTGGGGTATGTCTCAATGGCTCGCTAGTTTTATTGATTTTCTTAGAGGCTTGTCAGACTAGTATAAATGTTGGGAGTTGACTAATAAGTCATATTTTGTAATCTTTCTGAAATTCTTTTATTCTTGGTTGATGATTACTCTGTTGATATTTGAGGGTTATTTATGGTAACCCCATTGATTTGTGTTGAACTGAATAAAAATGGCTCAAAGGGTTAGCTTGGGGCTACTCGTAGCCTCAAGCACTGTGTGACACTCCGGGACCCATTTTTTGAGGCATTACAAAGTTAGTATCAGAGCCTAAGCTCTTAAGGTGTTCTAGTGAGTCTGACAAGCCGCATTAAGTAGATTCTTGATCATCAATGTGTAGTGCGCCACATCTATGAGCAAGAGGGTACAAGATGTTTTAGGAAAAAGTGTGATTTTTTCAGAAATCTATCATGCTTAAAGTGTCTCTCTCTACTATTGATTCTTGCTCTCATCTTTCAGAAATATCCCTCCACGTCGAGTGAGAAGAAATAATGATGGTCAGCAACCTCAACCCTCTACCCATTAAATGAAAATGTTTCTCATGCTGAATTTTGAGCAGCCTTTCAGGCGCTGGCCTAAGCTGTTACTGCAAATGTTTAGGCCAACCCGGCCCTGACTCCACAACAACAGGGAGGTGATTCAGCTGCTGTTAGGATCCATTACTACATGCAAATGAATACATCGAAATTTTATGGGTCCACGTCTGATGAGGATCAATGGCTTTTTTAAAGAAGGTGAGAAAGATTACTCAGGTGATGCATGTATCTGAGGAACATAGTGTCGAGTTGGCTGCGTATAGTTTGAAAGACCTTGCTTATGATTGGGTTGTTGCTTGGAGGAAAGGTAGAGGTGAGGGAGCTGTCCCTACAACTTGGCAAGAGTTCCAAGATGCATTTCTGGATAAGTTTTTCCCTTTGGAGATGAGGGAGGAAATGGTGGAAGAGTTTAAGAACCTGCAACAGGATTTTATGACTATTAGGGAGTACTGTCTAAAGTTCAATTAGTTAGCCAAGTATGCTCCTGACTTAGTGGCTGATAATCGGGCTAGTATGAGTAAGATTATGACTAGAGTGTCTAGTTATGTGGTTAAGAAGTTTAGGTCTTCTATGCTCAATAGTGAGATGAATATTTCTAGGCTGATGACTCATGCCTAATAGATTGAGGTAGATAAGATTAAGAAGAGAGATAGAATGCAAAGGAATAAGAGATCTAGCTCTGAGCAGCACAGACTAGGTCAGACTAGATCGCAGAGAGGGAGTCACCCTCAGCATTAGGATCGTTCATCTATGCTTGCACCATCATCTGCTAGTGCTCCCGTTCCTAGAGATAGGCAGGAGCAAGGTAGCAGGTCATATCATCCAGGTCCCAGTACAGTGCTAGCAGTAAGCCAAATCGTCCCCTGTGTCCTAAGTGTGGTCGGGCTCGTTCGGGTGAGTGTTGGGGTGAGAAGAAGGGTTGTTTCCAGTGTGGTGACATATGTCACACAGTTAGAGATTGTCTACAAAATAGACAAAGGCATTGTGACTATCGCCCTCAGACCCAGACTCAGACTGTTAGTGCTCCAGTTCCAGCGACTCTCCCAGCCCCAGCTCAGGGCGCCTCTTCTTGCAATGTTGGTGGGCAGTGCCAGAATAGATTCTATTCTTTACCGTCCCTCCAGGAACAGGAGGACTCTCTCGATATTATTACTGGTATGCTTCGTATATTTCAGTTTGATGTGTATGCTTTGTTGGATCCTAGATCCAGTTTCTCATATGTTACACCTTTGATTGCTGTGAATTTTGAAATGAGTCTTGAGATTATTCCTGATCCTATCCTAGTTTCTACCCCAGTGGGCGATTCAATTGTTGCCCAGAAAGTGTATAAAAAGTATCCTATTACCGTTCTTCATAGAGTCTTATTGGCTGGTCTGATTGAGTTAGACATGGTAGATTGTGATGTGATTCTGGGTATGGACTAGCCGGATTCATCTTACGCCTCTATTAATTATCGGGCCTGAGTGGTCAAGTTTCAGTTTCTGGGTGCATCAATGTTTGAGTGGTCTGGGAATTCTGTGTCACGCAAGAGTCATTTTATCTCTTACCTCAAAGCTAGAAAGCTTATTTCCAAGGGGTGTATTTACCATTTGGTTAGATTCAAAGAAACTAGGTCTGAGATTCCAACTCTTTAGTCTATTAACGTCGTCAATGAGTTTTCTGAAGTCTTTTCGGATGATCTCCCAGGGATACCTCTTGATAAAAAGATAGAGTTTGGGATTGATCTTCTCCCTGATACTCAGCCCATTTCTATTCCTCCTTACTATATGGCCCCTACAAAACTTAAGGAGTTGAAAGAGCAACTCAAAAATCTACTACATAAGGGTTTCATAAGGCCTAGTGTATCTCCTTGGGGTGCTCATGTGTTGTTTGTGAGAAAGAAAGATGGCTCTTTGCATATGTGCATTGATTACTGCTAACTAAATAAAGTCACTATCAAAAATAAGTACTCCCTTCTGAGAATAGTTGATTTGTTTGACCAATTGCAAGGTGCAAGTTATTTCTCAAAGATATACCTTCATTCCGGCTATCATCAACTTAAAGTTAGGGAGTGTGACATCCTGAAAACCATTTTCCAAACTTGTTATGGCCATTTTGTGTTTCTTGTTATGTCCTTTGGGTTAATTAATGATTGAGCAGCTTTCATGGACCTCATGAATCGAGTGTTCAGACCATATCTGGATATGTTTGTCATAGTGTTCATCGATGATATACTGGTGTACTCCCGTAGTGAGGATGAACATTCTAATCATCTCCGAACTGTGTTACAAACCCTTAGAGATCAAAAGTTGTTTGTCAAGTTCAGTAAGTGTGAGTTTTGGCCAAGGTCAATTGCTTTTTTGGGTCATATCATTTCTTCCGAGGGTATTAAAGTTGATCCCCGAAAGACTGAAGCTATTAGAAATTGGCCTAGACCTATTTCTCCAACTGATATCCGAAGTTTCTTAGGTTTAGCTGGTTATTACCGCATTTTTGTTGAGGTTTTGTCCTCTATAGCATCTCCTATGACTCGGTTGACCCAAAAGAAAGTGAAGTTCTTCTGGTCCGAATCTTGTGAGATTAGTTTTTAGGAGTTGAAGACTCGACTCACTTCAACCCCTATTTTGACTTTGCTTGATGGTGTTGATGGTTTTATGGTGTACTGTGATGGTTCGAGAGTTGGGTTGGGTTGTGTATTGATACAGAAGGGTAAGGTGATAGCTTATGCTTCTAGACAGTTGAAAATCCATAAGAAAAATTACCCCACCTATGACCTTGAGTTGGCTGCTGTTATGTTTTCTTAGAAAATCTGGAGACACTATTTGTATGGTGTCTATGTTGATATTTTAACTGATCATAAGAGTCTGCAGCATTTGTTTACCCAGAGAGAATTGAATCTTAGGTAGAGATGATGGTTAGAATTATTAAAGGACTATGATGTGAGTGTGTTGTACCATCCGGGCAAGGCCAATATTGTGGCGGATGCCCTAAGTAGAGTGTCCATGGGTAGTGTTTCGCATGTGGTGTAAGGTAAGAAAGAGTTGGCTCGTGATGTACATCATTTGGCTAGATTGGGGGTTAGGTTGTTTGGTTCTGCTGAAGGTAGTATAGGGGTTCAGAGTAGTTTCGAATCCTCCTCGGTTTCGAAAGTGAAGGAAAAGCAATACTTAGATGGTAGATTGGTCAGACTGAAGGAGTCAGTCAAGGACCAAAAAGTAGAGGTTTTCTCCCAAGGGGGAGATGGTGTGTTGAGATTGCAGGGTTGATTGTATGTCCCTAATGTTGATGATCTGAGACAGAGGATTATGGCTGAAGTGCACGGGGCACGATATTCTATTCATCCTGGTGCCACCAAGATGTATAGATACTTGCAGGAAACCTATTATTGGAGTGGTATGAAGAAAGATATAGCAGCAATTGTAGCTAAGTGTGCAACATGCCAATATGTTAAGGATTAACACCAAAGACCTGGTGGTATGATGGAAGAGTTTAGTATTCCCACTTGGAAGTGGGAAGAGATAAATATTGACTTCGTGATTGGTTTACCTCCTTCTCTACGCTATCATGATTCATTTGGGTTGTGGTTGATAGGTTAACTAAGTCTACTCATTTCTTGCCAGTTCATACTTCATATACTGCTGAGGATTACGCTAGATTGTATATCCAAGAGCTAGTCAGATTCCATGGAGTTCCCTTGTTAATCATTTTGGATAGGGGTACTCAGTTCACTTCGCAATTTTGGAAAGTTTTTCAGAAGGGTCTTGGTACCCAAGTACTTTTGAGTTCTGATTTTCATCCCCAGACCGATGGTCAGGCTGAGCGGACCATCCAGACCTTAGAGGATATGTTGAGAGCTTGTGCACTTAACTTTAAGGGAAGTTGGGATGATCACTCACTGTTTGTAGAGTTTGCTTACAATAACAGTTTCCACTCTAGTATTGGTATGGCTCTATTTGAAGCCTTATATGGGAGAAAGTGTAGATCACCCATAAGTTGGTTTGAGGTGGGTGAAGCAGCTATGAATGGTCCTTATTTAGTATTTGAGGCTATGGAAAAGTTAAGTTGATTAGGGAAAGGATGAAAACTGTGCAGAGTCATTAGAAGTCATATGTGTATGTTAGAAGGACAGACTTGAGTTTAAAGTTGGTGACCTAGTGTATCTGAAAATTTCACCCATGAGGGGGGGGGGTGAAGAGATTCGGAAAGAAGGGGAAGCTTAGTCCCCGTTATGTTGGTCCTTACAAAATTCTTAGCCATGTTGGTAAGGTAGCTTAGGAGGTCGAGTTGCCCCGAGTTGTCCTCTGTTCATCCAATATTCCATGTCTCCATGTTTAGTAAGCATATTAGCGATGCTGTGGTAGTTGATTCCTCTGTGAGTGCTGACATTCGAGAAAATCTTTCTTTTGATGAGATTCCTATTGATATTCTTGATTTCAGTGACCGAAGACTAAGGAACAAAGAAGTTCTCTTGGTCAAGGTGTTGTGGCGAAACCAATCTGTTGAGGGTGCAACTTGGGAAGCTGAGACGGATATGCGATCCAAGTAACCTCACCTATTTTCCACAAACTCCAATCAAGCTGAAGGTACCTTTCTTTCCTAAATCATGCACTTTTGATAAATGTTGCAGCAGTTCAGCTGACATTTACTATGTGTTCAGCTGCAGTTTCTTGAATTTATGCATTCTATGTTGCATTCGGAGTGAGAAATGATGTGGTGATGAGTCTAACGAATGGTTCAGCTATATGCTCTATTCTATATCTAATCTTGTCATATCTAGCATCATTCTAGGATGAATGTTTCTAAGGGGGGATGATGTAATACCCCAGGAAATTTTTTGTTGAAATTTTGTGCGTAAACGTGTTGGGTTCTATCTTCTAGAATGAATTCTAAATTTTCCTTGCATAATGTCTTAGATTATGACCCACCATTGCATAGAGTATCGAATAATCTTTCCAAAACGGACACCCGAGCGACTAGTTATGAACATTTCGATCGAACCGTGAATAGTAGTGAATAGTAAAACATGTAGGAAAAAGTACTGAGGCCTGGAGTATTTTTGCTCCAACTTTAAATGATCATAACTCCTTGTACATAATGATCTGGTAAAAATACAATGTATCAATGGAAAGCTTTGTGAGTCCTCTTTCCAATGAAATTGGTTTCATCCAATTCCTCTATTGGAGCAAAAAGTTATGGTCTATCTACTTCAGCCTACCAAAAGTGAATTTTTGGGTCAATTTCAAATGGTAATAACTCCTCGTACATAATGATCTGGGTGAGATACTATATATCAACAGAAAGATATAAGAGTTCTCTTTCTAATGAAATTGGTTTCATCCAATTTGGATATCGGAGTAAAATGTTAAGTTTGATCTACCTCAAACTACCAAAATAGTCCACCAAAGGAAAGATCCGAGAATTATTTAATTTTTAGGGGCGTTTTGGTCATTCTCCCTCACCCAAAATCCATCCAAACCCTATATTAAAGCCTATTAGAAGCATTATATGTTATATCTCATTAAATTCCCTCAAAAAGAAAACCCTAAGCTCCTACATCCAACTTCAAGAACCTCCAAAGTTCACCATTAATTCTACAAATTTATTCAAAATTCCAAGTACCTAGTTGAAGAACTCCAAGAACCATCATTCAAAGGCACGATTAACATCTAAAAAATGAGTATCGATCTAAAGTTCATCATTCAAGATATGTGGGGTTTTTCAACAAGAACTTTCTTTCGTTCTTGTGCCTAAAAGTAATTTTCTTTACAAAGGCATGATTTTTATTTGATTTTTATGAATTTGAAGAGTGAACCCATATCTTATGATGATCATTATGAAATCTTGATGTTTATGATTTTGAAAGATGAATTTACATGTGTGGAGATATAAAGCATGAATCTTGAACGATATTTATCATGATTTTGATATTTGAGTTGTGAATCCCCATTGGAAATTGTGTTTTTTTGAGAAAGTGTGTGTTATAAGCACGTTGATTTTGAATATTTGAGATATTTTGAATGATTTGACCTTTGGGTCTTAATGGAGTTGTTTTGAACTTGAGTGTGAAAGAAATCCACAACGTGGTTGATTTTGATAGATGGGAAGCATAATAGCTCCCGATGTATAATTATCTATTACTGAAATTGTTTTGTTGTGGATTGTCTTTAAAATGATCTAAGCTAAGTCCAGGAGAAATCTTTAGCACCGAGTGGGAGGTATAAAGTGACCTTTCCTAGAACTACGTTCCCCCGTAGGAGTGAGCCTGAGGCTGATTTATATAGTGATCACTAGTTTGTTTGGATTTAATATCGATAGTCCTACTCCAATGGCAAAGATAAGACGGCTCTCCCCAACGTGGGTTGTACGTTGGATTCCATGTAGCTCACATAGTTTAGGTCGATTATAGGATCTCTCAGTGTGTGTGTGTGTTTCCTTATGTCTATGGTGAATGGTGAAGTGATTTGAAAGTGGAATTGTGAAGGTAAATCTTTCAAAAGATTTAAATGATATTTACATTATGATAATTGATATTCTTAATGAACTGAAAGTTATTGACAAATTATATGATGACTCACATGTGTTATTGTACTTATTTCATCCTCTCATGATTATGATGATTTTCTTCAGGCTATGTGAGTCTTTCATAAATCCTGCATATTTCTTATAAATATTTATGATGAAGAGTTTATACAACTTCATACACCCCAATATACTCGGTTCCTTTCCATGGTACTGACCTACATCTTCAGATGTGGACTGCATTTTCTAGAAATGTAGGTTCAGGTGCTCAGTTCCAGGTTCAATAGTGATTCTTTGGGCATGCTATTCTACATCCTCTGTTGTAGTGAGTCCTCATGTTCTGAGGACGTGATTTCTGATGTTGGTTTAACGAAATTGTTTACATTTGATAACTGAGTATGAGTCAGTTGGGGCATGTCTCAATGGCTCTCTGGTTTTGTTGATTTTCTTAGAGGCTTGTCAGACTAGTATAGATGTTAGGAGTTGACTAATAAGTTGTATTTTATTATCTTTCTAAAATTCTTTTATTCTTAGACGATGATTACTCTATTGATATTTGAGGGTTATTTATGGAAACCCCATTGATTTGTGTTGAACTGAATGAAAATGGCTCATAGGGTTAGCTTGGGGCTACTTGTAGCCTCAAGCACCATGTGATGCTCTGGGACCTATTTTCTGGGGCGTTACACTTTATTTCTTTATTACATAGTTTATTTCAATAGTTGGAGTTAGTTGGGGACATGTCCCATCAACTCTTTACTTAGACAGTTTAGTTTTAGATGCTTTTCAAAGGAAAGTATGTTCAGACAGTTTTGTTTTAGTTTGTTCTGTATTGATATACCATACTTTCAGATGTTATGTTTTATCAATTTTGGAACCTTATGTCCTTTTAGCCTTTATTTCTGCATTTATATAATATATTATGTAGTGTTCAGGTACAAATATTAGTCATGAGTTAGCTTGTGGTCCTTCGGGGTCATAAGCACCGCGTACCATTCCAGGTACCAGATTCGGGGCATTACAAACTTGGTATCAGAGCCTAAGGTTCAATAGCTTCTTAGGAAGTCTGAAAGCCGTATATAATAGAGTTTTGTACATGGGTGTGTTGAGCACCATATTTATATGCAGGAGGCAATAAGATGTTTAGGAATAGTTTTGCTTTTTTTAGTATTTTTATCGTGCCAGTTATTTCTCAAAAATAGACCTCAGATCAGGCTATCGTCAGCTTAGAGTCAGAGAATATGATATTCTGAAAAGAGACTTTCGTACTCGATATGGTCACTTTGAATTTCTAGTGTCCTTTGGTATTACCAATGCCCCAACAGCTTTCATGCGCTTGATGAACCGCGTGTTCAAACAGTACTTAGACATGTTCTTTATAGTCTTCATAGATGATATTCTGATCTATTTCTGCAGTGAGCGTGATCATGCTCACAATCTCAGAATCGTACTTCAGACTCTCAGAGGTCATCATCTGTTCACCAAATTTAGTAAGAGCGAGTTTTGGCTAAGGTTAATAGTATTCCTTGGTCATATTATTTCTGGTGATGGCATTACGGTTGATCTTCTAAAGATCGAAGTATTAAGAAATTGGCCCAGACCTATCTCTCCATTAGATATAAGGAGTTTCTTGGGTTTCGCTAGCTATTATAGATGGTTTATTAAGGGATTTTCTTCTATTGAATCCCCTATGTCCATATTGACTTAGAAGAAATTCAAGTTTCAGTTGTCAGATCCTTGCAAGAAGAGTTTTCAGGAGTTGACGACTCAACTCACCTCAACTCCAGTTTTGGCTCTTCCAGATGGTTCAGATGGGTTCGTAGTGTATTCTGATGCATCTAATTTAGGTTTGGGTTGTGTCCTCATGGAACATGGTAAGGTCATAGCCTACGCTTCTAGACGGCTTAAACTCATGAGAAGAATTATCCGACTCATGATCTTGAGTTAGAAGCCATAGTATTTTTCTTAAGGATTTCGAGGCGTTATCTATACATAGTTCATATAGATTTCTTCACAGATCATAAGAGCATTCAGTATGTCTTTTCCCAGAAATATCTCAATCTTTGCCAGAGGAGGTGGTTAGAGCTCATAAAAGATTATTACATGAGTGTCCTTTACCATCCGGGCAAGGCCAAGTAGTGGCCAACGCTCTCAGTAGACTGTCTATGGGTAGTGTTGCTCATGTTGAGGACAGTAAGAAGATGTTAGCTCATGAAGTCCATCTGCTTGCAAGACTAGGTGTTTTCTTAGTCGATACAGAAGAGGGTGATATATGGTTTAAGAGTAGTTTAAAATCATCTCTAGTTTCTGAGGTAAAAGTAAAGTAGGATAGAGATCCCATCCTTGTCAGGTTGAAACATTCAGTTAAGAACTAAAAGTAGAGGTTTTCTCCCAAGGGGGAGATGGTGTTTTGCGTTGTCAAGGTCCTCTTTGTATGCCAGGTGTAGATGACTTGAGGCAATGAATTCTTGCAGAAGCACATGGTGTGTGCTACACTATTCATCTAGGGGCTACTAAGATGTACTGCGACTTATGATAGATCTATTGGTAGAGAGGATGAAGAGAGATGTCGTAGAGTTTATGGCTAAGTGATCTATATGTCAGTTGGTTAAGATTGAGCATAAGAATCCTAGTGAGTCCATGAAGGAGTTCACTATTCCTACTTGGAAGTGGGAAGAAGTGAACATGGACTTTGTGATGGGTTTTTCTCGTACTCATTGTTAGCATGATTCGGTTTGGATCATTGTAGATACGATAACCAAATTAGCTTATTTACTTCAAGTCCATACCTCTTATTCAGCCGAGGATTATTCCAAACTCTACATCAGAGACTTGGTCAGATTGAATAGTATTTTTATATCTATTATCTCAGATAGAGGTACCCAGTTCACCTCTCATTTCTAGAAAGCATTCCAAAAGGGTCTTGGTACCCAAGTTCTTCTCAGTACAGCCTTTCATATTTAGATAGATGATCAAGCAAAAATATTATTCAGACTTTAGAAGACATGCTAAGGGCGTGTACAATTGATTTCAAGGGTAGTTGGGATGACCATTTGCCTTTGAGTTTGTATACAACAACAACTATCATTCCAGTATACAGATGGCTCCATTCGATGCTCTCAATGGTCGGAGATGCAGATCTCTAGTTGGTTGGTTTGAATTTAGTGAGGCCTCAGTTATAAGGCCTTACTTAGTATTCGATGACTTAGAAAAAGTCCAGTTGAACAGAGAAAGACTCCGGGCTGCTTAAAGCCGCCAGAAGTCTTATGCAGATGTGTGCAGAAAGGATTTCGAGTTCTAGATTGGTGATTATGTCTATCTAAAGATCTCTCCCTTGAAGGGACTAAAACAGTTTGGCTAGAAGGGAAAGATCAGTCCCCGATATATTGGTGCTTTCAAAATTCTCAGTCGTTTTAGCAAGGTAGCTTATGAGCTCGAGATGCCTTCGGATCTAGCCTCAGTTTATCCAGTCTTCCATGTCTCTTTGCTCACGAAGTTCATCGGTGACCGAGCAGTTGTAGTCCATATTTAGAACATAGATGTTCAGAAAAACCTCTCTTATGAAGAGATTCCAGTCGAAATCTTAGACTATCTGTCTTGCAGACTGAGGAACAAAGAAGTCCCTCAAGTCAAAGTTCTTTGACGGAATCAATTCATTGAGGGAGCTAATTGGGAAGAAAAATCAGATATGCGAACCACGTATCCTCAAGTATCCACACCTCTTCTCCGCTAACTCAGTCTCAGCTCAAGGTAATAGTTCTACTTAAGCTTTTCTGTTTCATGTTCAGATTCTAGTTACAAGCTTGGTATTCAGGTCATGTTCGTATCCCTAATATAAACTTGGTATTAATTTCCATTGAATGTTAAGTCAATCATTCAAGAGTCAGTTCAATCATGTATTCATGCATTAGACATGCATGTTCAGTAAAGAAGATCAGCTTAACTATAATTTAAGTCATGTTTTCATAAGGAACAACTCAGTCAGATATCCATACATCAGACATGCATATTCAGTATTAGATTTCAGTATACCATTAGTTCCAATCATATAGTTATGTTTCTGATGTTCACACTCCTTAAGTAAGTCTAGTCCATCAGTATTCTCAGTCTAGTCAGTCCCATTCGAGGACTAATGTTCCCATGGGGGAGATATTGTAATACCTCATATATTTCTAAGCTAGAAAATGAACCATTATTTTTACGTATGAAACCTCCTATCCTGTGATTAATATTTGAGTACATGACTTACAATGAGTATCCTAATGATAATATAGCTTATGACATGTTAAGCATGCTCAAAAGAGTCACTTAGAGTAAGGTAAGCTAAGAGGTTTTGAATCCATTAGGTTTTAGCGTATTATTTTGCAAGATTCATCTTTGAATGAGAATAACTTGATTTATATATGGTATTTTGTAAGATTTAAACCAACCAAATTGTAGAGAATCAAATTAGTTTTCCAACTACACCAATTTTACCAAAATTCGACACCCGAGCAAGAAGTTATAGCTTTGCAAAGTGGAGTTCATCGCCTAACAAATTGCCTAAAGCTACTAGAATCGTTAAGTCATAAATTGTGCGACACACAACCTAAATTATGCCATAAGTTGTGCGATGCACAACCTAACTTAGGCGATAAGTTGTGCGCCGCACAACCTTGCTTACACGATATATTGTGCTCCGTATATATTATGGCCTAAGTGACGTAAACACCCCATTTTTGAGTTATTTTAAGGGAAGAATGGGTATTTCCCACCCCTATATAATCCTATAACACGAGATTTAGCCCCAATTTAACCAAAATATATTCACTTCTCTCAAAATTCTCTAAGAAGATGTTAGGGTTCTCAATTGGGGATTCAAATTCAAGAAAATTCCACCACAAATCTTCATAGAATCATGTACTAAGGTATGCATAGTGTTCATTCATGGATAAATTTCATCCATGAAGCTGAAGAATTAAGTTTTAAACTATAGATTATGATATTCATACAATGGGTTGATTATGTTCATGTGATGGTTGTTGTATGATTCCCAAGTTTGAATCTTTATGTGTTTTTATGAAAATATTTTAGCATGAGAGTTGAAAACCATGAATTTTAGTTGTTTATGATATGTTAATTTGATGATTATGCCATACCTTAAGTCATAAACCTAAGTGTTTGATAAAAAGAACAAGAGACTAGAAATTATGTAATAAAGTTGAATAGTGACTTATGTGATGGATTCATATTTTACCCTTATATTCAAATGACTCCTATGCTATTGATGTGCAATGTAGGTGTTCGTTGGAATGTTCATGATGTTAGAGTATGAAATTTTCACGAGTATATGCATTCCTACCATGTACAAGATTATGATAACCATGTACTTCATCAAATCCCCAAATTATTGTATTATGGATTGTTGATGTCGGTCATGTATTCATGAATGTCACCCCTTGTCAGTTTCCTTCGATCGAGTCCAGGGGGTAATTTTACCCAAAAATTTTGCTGTGTCCCTAGATCCAGTGTCATATTTTCATGATATCCTCAGTTAAGCCTTGTTCAGTAGAATTCAGTTGGTCATGTGACTCTGGAAAACTCAGTAAACTCAGTAAAACCAGTAATCTCATAAAGCTCAGTAATTTAGTAATCTTAGTAGTATTTCGTCGGTCAATGAAACTCAATGAACTAAGTCCAGTTTAGTTCAATTAATCATGTTCAGTGTCTATTCAGATGAGAGTTGGATTTAGCACCGAGTGAACCCAAGGATAAGGACACACACTGACAGTTGAGGGTGTGATCCTTAGAAGCAATCCTTGCATTCCAGAATTATGTAGCTAGTATAGGTTGAGACATCAACACTTACAGATGAGGGTTGATGAGGTGGATAAACACTGTTAGTGAGGGTCCCACCATTCTCTTTTGGGGATATTGTCAAATGAGTGTGACCCACAACTTGTCTTTACCAGTGGTGCGGTATTGACACCCTTCCAATTAGGGTTACAAATTGGACCCTCACTCAGCTTTAATGCATTATTTGGGGCATGTCGATTAGATGACTACTTCCCACAGTCTTAGTTTCAGTAAAAGAACTTAGATAGTTCTTCACATTTCAGGACTATCAGATACAGTTAACTCAGCATAGTACAAAACTAAGCTACTCCCATCAGAACCTAGACTGTTAGATGTAGTCACTCAGTATCAATTATATCAGTTATTAGTAACTCATGTTATTAGTTATATTCATCCATCTAACCCATTTGGGAATTTGGGGCTTTCACCAATAAATCCCAAACAATTTACTCAAACAATAGTAGAATCCAACATCACAAACTAGTAAATACATAAACAAATCACATACCACACTTATTTACATCGTATTCTAGCATAGTCCATGACTAAAAACTAGCTACTCATAAGATAAATAAGTAAATGATTTTACCTAAAATCTACACTGATTTTCTTTGAGAAAATCTAAGTGAATGTCACTTCAAACTATGATATCCAACAAATCTTCAGTGGGAGTTCACTAATACTTCACTTGGAAGTGACTCCAAAATATTCTTCACCTAAAATTTATAAAATATTATATTCTCCAAGAATGAAGGCTACAAACCCTAAAATAATGTCTCCAAATTAAGGAAGGTATAATATGATATATAATAGGTTTTGAGTCTTCTTTATGTCCAATTTAGGATTCACCACATGCATTTCTCTTTCTACCACTGGGTTGTAAATTTTCTTCTTGGCCGTGATTGAGTAGGTTCTTCTGCGACTACGCTACCACGACCACGATTGGCTCCCACAATCATTGCTTGTTGAACTACATAACTGACCATGTTTGCGGTCCTCAGACTGCGACCACGATAACTGAGGCCATTTCTGCTCTAGGTCTTCAGCAAAACTTTTGTTCTTTCTTTTGATTATTTTCAGACCCAATCCATATCTTTTTATCTCATAAACTTTGTGTCTACAAAATATGGATATTAGTGCATTCAATAACAATTATGTCTCATTCATTCATTCAAAAAATGGTAGCGCGCATGAATGTTGAGTGGAAATAAGTGGTAAAAATCATGACTTATCAATATCCTTGAAGCGTGATACAAACATGAAGAGCACAAAGAGTATTATGTATTGTCAAAGGTTCAAGTCATGGATTGAAGACCTTTTTGATCCTTTTCAAAGCCTTGACCAAGTAGGAAAAAAGGAAAAGTTCTAACATCTCATTTGCACCACTCATTAATGGCAAACTGGACTTATACACTACATTCCAACACTCAAGAGGCGCCCCATTTCTAGCCCTCAATAACGACGTTTGAGTCATTATCTTTTAATAGTATAAATAGACACCTTAGCTCTCATTTTCACTAGTTTTAGACTTTTGAATGAGTTACTTCTAAATTGTAGTATTCCTCTTCTCTTATAGAGAAATCCAAAGTTAGGGTTAATACTAAGTGATGGATTTCACTTGTGTTGATAAATTGGCAAGAAAGGTGGGTATTTGAGGGGTGTGAATTCCTTTGTGTCCACCTAAGAGTGAGGTGTAATCAACATTGGTGATTTGTGTTCAAGTGTTTAATATACACTTTAGTGCTTCTCATGAATGTCGGCGAATGCCTCATACCTATCCTTTTTTCTTTTTAAAACTTCTATTTGTGTTCTTCTTCTTCATCTCCCTTTCTTTAGTTGCTAATTTTTGCTTCTTTAGTTGTTGATTTTAATTATAACTTTGTTTTAGTTATCATTTGGTATTAAGAGCCTTGCTTAAGGTTGTTCCCACAACTCTAAGCCTTGGTTTTAGTGTTCTTATTAATAAATGTCAACAAAATAGAGTTAAATCCAAAGAAAAATCACAAAAAGGTAGATTTCATGGTGTTTGTTGCAGATTCGTAGGTTCCAAGCTAGATCTAAATGATTTTACTATTTTTTGCTAGTTTCAAGTTCTAGATCCTTTTTTATAGCATCTAGGGAGTTTAGTTCTACATTTGGAACAAGCTTTGGTTGATTTTGAGCTAGAACCTTAATGGCTATGGCATTTTGAAGCTTTGAATTATTCCGTAGATTTTTTTATTATTGTGATATGATTTTAGGTTGATTTGTTGTTATCTGAGTTCACCTTTGCCTAAGGAACCTAGATCTAAAAGAAAATTAGAGATTAGGGTTCATTTGATTATAGGTAAAACTTTGGTCAACTCTTAAATATTCATCTTGTTCTTTAAATCTTATTAAAAAGAATATTCAAAGAGTGTATTTGATTAAAGAAGGGGTGGAAAGAGAGTATTCTTAGTGTTTGTGAAAGAATATTCCTTTGCTTATTCATTTTCATCAAAAAGAAGGATGAGACAAGGGGGATAATCAAGTACAAAATAAGTACAAATCCAAGTAAAAGGGGGGACCAATCTTTTTGAATTCAAAGGCTCCAAACTTGTTGTTTTTCCCTCCCAAAGCATTTTTATCTTCTTCCCTATGGTGTTAGGCCGAAATTTGAAGAATTTGGGTGTTGAAAATTTGAAAATCACGTCCAATTAATTCATGCCTTGTCATCACTAGCTATACAACCTAGTCAAGTTCCTAAGTAGTTTTCTTAGTTTCTAATTTTTGATTGTAGTTTCTTGTGTGTCAAATTCTATAAAAAATTAGAAAACAAGTAAGTACCTACTAGGTTGGTAATTAGTCTAGAGTCCATTTTGTTTTGTGTCTTCAGTTTTTGTGTGCTTTCCTCATTTATAAGTCATAGTAACTTGTTGGTTCAAGTACGTACATCATTTTTATTTAATTCATTAAAAACAAAAAAATATTCCGGACCAAAGTAGATTCATAACTCATTCACTTGTTAAGTACATGCCAATATGTCAACACTTGTGAGACCAAGTGTGAGGTAAAACTGAATGTGAGAGTGGCAAGGCTTTTGAGACTAACTTGTTTGCTTGTTTTGTAGGTTTTTTTTGTTTCTTTAGGTACACTTGACCATGGAACCCGAAGGTTCACAATCCCAAACCTTGGATTATAACATTCTTGAACAATCATGGTCGGAATTGAGGCTCTTAGCGAAAGGTAGACATGGTACAGAAATAAATGATATCCTTGAAGGGTGAAGTATCCACTACTAGCGGAATGCATAATAAAGTTGAAAGTAGGAGGAACTCACGACCTTCTACTCATAATCCCTACCATGTGTCTTTAAGTAATCAAGAAAACAACTCCTCAATGATCATTACCCCTGAAACCTTACATCAAATGTTATATACCACACGACCCCTACAGAACACAACCCAAACTCCATCTCACTTCAAAATTCGAAACTCCACCAGTTCATTACCTCTTCAAAACACCAAAGTCCAATAAGAAGGCCTTGGTAACCAAATACCTAACAAAAATCCAAATACCTCACCACAAAACCAAGTTCTGAATATTTTGGAACAAAGACCTCATCCTCCACAAAGACCAATCCCTCAAGTGACAGTACCAAAAAACCAAAGACCATATACACCTCCCTAAAGTCCCTAAATCTGTACCCAACCCTTTCCTATTAAATACTATAGTAGCGGGGAGCAACAAAGTTATGATGTTCCTAATGATGACTATTAGTTTGAGAAAAAAATGAGGGCAAAACATAATCAAATAGGGCATTATGGTAGAAATCGAGGGAAAAAAGGAATACAAGGAAACCAAGAGGTGGGCATCAATTCAATCATGGTTGGTATTCCAATTTTCAAAGGTAATAGTGATCTGAAAGTGTAGTTTGCTTGGGAGTCTTCTTGTGAAAAGCTCTTTCAAGTGAATGACCTTTCTGAAGGGAAGAAAAGTTTCTATACTATTTCTCACTTTGAAGGATATGCAAACACTTGGTGGGATTACACCAAGAGATTTGGTGATGTGTTGATTGGTGGCCAACCACCTCCTTGGGAGATGCTGAAGAGACTTATTAGAGAGAGATATGTCCTAGAGCATTATATACATGAGATCCTTGCCAATCTTTACAACTTGAGGCAATGGAACAAGAGTGTTATGGATTACTATGATGAGTTTCAACAACTAGTCTTGAAGCTTGATCATTGGGGTGAACAAGTCCAATAAGATACCATACGCTTTAAGGTTTGTTTAAAAAGGGATACATCTTAATGTTTTACCCTCCTTAAGTTTGAATCAATTGATATTATATTCCAAGAAGCTATGGAAATTTAAATGGAGAATAAAGAGAAGATGGTCTACAAACTTAAGAATCATCAAGGGTCCTCGGGATTATCAAAGAACAAAGAGGTAATTCAATATTTTTTGGGTTGGAACAAGGACAAATTCTCTTCATCTCAAGCTTTACAAACCATGACCACGACTTCCCAATATAATCCTCTAAGAAATTAAGGTAAAACTACTACTATTTCTCATTCTATAGGTCGATAATATTTCAAGTGTCAAGCTTGGGGTCACAGGGAATTTGAGTACCCTAACCGTGGTAATGTAATTCTAAAGGAGGGGAAATTATAGAATTATGGTGAAAAAGTTGGGTAGGAAATTGAGAGGAATGATGACAACTCTTAAGATAGAGATTGCATAAAACCCAAAACTATAGGCGTGGGTAGCGAAGATATTGTGTTGCCTTGTGAACGGGAATATGATGTCCCTAGTTATATGGTTAAAAGGACTTTGTTTAGTAAGGTCTTGGATGATCAAAGAGAGACCCTCTTTCATACTATGTGCCTTATTAAAGGAAGTGTGAGTTTAGTGATCATAGATAGTGGGAGTTGTATGAACATTTCTAGTGTTACCTTGGTTAACTACTTGAAACTATGCACTAATCCTCACTCAAACCAATACAAACTTCAATGAACAAGGGTGGTGAACTAAAGGTCAGTCGACCATGTGTGATCAGTTTCATGGTATGGAATTACAAAGATAAAGTGTTGTGTGATGTAATCTCCATGCTAGCATGTCATATATTGTTGGGAATACCTTGGCAATTTTGTAGACACACTATGCATGATGAAGGACTAATAGGTACACCTTTGAGCATAGTGGACAAAAGTGTACTCTTCTTCCTCTTCCACCATCTATTTTGAATGAAATCTATGTGAAAACCAAGGACTTGAATGAGAAAGAAAATAATAAAAAATAAGGGAATCCATGGGTTGTGAAGATGAGAATGGAACAAAGCATGTGATTGTAGGACTTGCTTACAAAGGGCCCTTGTTACTCACAAACCCAAAAGCTAGCATTTTTCTTAGCTTTGATTCTTCCTATGTGATGATACAAGATAATATTCTATCTAAGGGGGATCCAAAAGGAATACCATATTAAAACAAGGGAAATGAGTTAGTGACACCATTGATCGAAAGCTTCAAACAAGTGGACTGCCCAAGCCTAATCCAAGGTAACATTGCTACTCCATACGCTTCTTTGAGCTTGAAATATTATGATATGCCCTCTAGTGTAGTGGTCTCAGGTTTGCATAACATAGGAGTACATGCTTCTTCTCTTATAAGCTCTCTTAATGTGTACAATGAATAATGTGTCCCTAAGTATAGTCCACTACTTGACATATGGATAAGTAATGTCAATTTCGGTCAGATTATACTTCCCCAATGAGCTGGTAATTGAGTATGAATCTAGTTCCCTAGTACCTAAGGAAAGGTTCATCTTGTATCTTAGAGCTCATAAATTTATTTCTAAGGGGTGCCTCTACCACCTAGTGCATGTTAAGGATTCTAAATCTGAATGTCCTTCTTTGCAGACTATCTCTATGGTCTATGAATTTCCCAAGGTGTTCCTAGATGATCTCGATAGGGAAATTTATTTTAAGATTGATCTTTTATTGGACACTCATCTTATTTCTATCCCTCCTTATAGAATGGCTCTATCTAAGTTGATAAAACTTTAGGAGAAGTTGAAAGATCTTCTTGACGATATTTTTATCCGGCCTAATGTATCTCCGTGAGGTGATCTTCTTATTTTCATGTGTTTGAAGGATGTTTCCCTTTAGATGTGTATTGATTACCACCAATTATATAAGGTGACTATGAAGAATATGTATCCACTTTTGAGGATTAATGTTCTGTATGATCAGTTTCAGGGTGATAAGTTTTTTACTAAGATAAACCTTCAATCATGTAGCCATTAGTTGAATATTTGGGTGGAGTATATCCATAAGACTGCTTTTTGAACTCGCTATGGTCATTTTGTGTTGTTAGTGATGTCCTTTGGTTTGACCAATTCTCCAACAACATTGACGAATCTTATGAATCGAGTTTTCCATTGATTCTTTGATTTTTTTTCATTGTTTTTATCAATGATATGCTTGTATATTCTAAGAAGAATGTAGATCATGGTGATCACCTCCACCTTATATTGCACACCCTAAAGGATCTATGTTTGTATGTAAAGTTCTCTAATTATGAGTTCTGGATGGATGTTGTGACTTATCTGGGAGCTTCTTCGGTTTAGTCGGCTACTATAGAAGGTTTGTGGAAAGTTTCTCTTTTATTACTACCCCAATGACTTTGTTGACTAAAAATAAGGTGAAGTTCTTGTGGTATAATGCTTTTGAGGGTTGTTTCGAGAAGCTAAAGAATATATGACTTTGGCTCTGATCTAGACTCTACCTGAGGGTACTGATAATTTTTTTTCTATTATGATATGTCTCATGTCGGATTGGGATGTGTGTTCATGCAGCATGGCAAGGTGGTTTCTTTTGCTTATGGATAGTTAAAATTTCATGAGAAGAATTATTCAACTTACGATTTGATATTGTTAGTTGTGGTGTTTACACTAAAGATCTAGCAAAAATATTTGTATGAGGTCCATGTTAATATTTATTCTTATCATAAAAGACAACAATATGGGTTCACTTAGAAAGAGCTAAATCTCTGGCAAAAGAGATGTCTTGAGATTCTAATAAACTATGACATTAGTCTCCACTATCATCCAGGTAAAGCTAACATGGTTTCTGATGCTCTTAGAAGGTTGTCCATGGGAAGCTTATCTTCTGTGGATGATAGAAGAGGGATTTGGTGAATGATATTCACCATTTGGTCAATCTCAGAGTTCGTCTCTTGGATTCCAAAGATGGTGGTATGAATATTAAAAAGGTGGTGAGGTTATCTCTTTATGCTGAAATTGAGGAGATACAAATGCTAGATCCTATTCTGATGCAAATCAAAAATGATGTTGGTAGGCAGAAAGTGATGCATTTCTATATTAGTGGTAATGGTAACTTGAGGTACCATGGTAGATTGTCTGTTCCCAATTTTGATGGGTTGTGAGAAAGAATTTTGGCTAAAGCTCATGATTCGCGGTACACAAATCATCTAGGATCGATAAAAATGTATAGTGATCTTATGGAAATATATTGGTGGAATAATATGAAGCGGTATATGGCTAATTTTTTAGATAAGTACAAGGTATGTCAACAAGTGAAGGTAGAGCTCTTGAGGACCGGTAGGTTGACTCAGGAGATTGAGTTGCCAGTGTGGAAATAAGAGATAATTAATATGGATTTGGTTACCGGTCTTCCACATTGTCGCTAGTAGTTTGATTCAAATTAGGTCATTGTGGATTGGATGACTAAGTGTACTCACTTCTTTCCAAGGAGGACTAATTTCTTTTCTGAGGATTATGCCATGTTTTTCATTGAGGTGATCATGAATTTTTATGGTACTCCAATCTCCATTATATCTGATTGGTGTACCTAGTTATCATCTCACTTTTGGAGGTTGTTCCACTGAGGCTTGGGGACTAAATGACCTATAGTACCTCTTTCCACCCGTAAATAGATAGGCAAGTACAAGGGATAATTCAGGCCTTGGAAGATATGCTTCGGGCTTATGTATTTGATTTTGGTGGTAGTTGGGTTGACCACTTGCCTCTCATAAAATTTCTTACAACTATAGTTATTACTCTAGCATTGGTTTGGGTCTATTTGAGGCCTTATATAGTAGGATGTGTAGATCTCCTCTTAGGTGGTTTAAGGTTTGTAAGAATAAAATATTTGACACTGATTTGTTCACGAAGACATGGAGAAGGTTAAGTTGATTTAGGATAGACTTAAGACTACCCAAAATCAACAAAAGTCCTACATGGATATAAGGCAAAGAGATTTGGAGTTCAGTGTTTGTGATTGGTTTCCATTGAAGGTGTTTCTCATGATGGGAGTGATGTGGTTTGGAAAGAAGGGAAAAATCAGTCCCCGTTCTATCGATCTATACTTAGTTTGGAAGAGAGTTGGTAATGTTGCATATTTATTGGAATTGCCTTCTAGCTTGAGCTCCATTCATCGAGTGTTTTATGTTTTGATTTTGAGAAAGTGCATAAGTGATCCTTTAATAGTTGTTCCTTTATAGGAGGTGGGTTGTTTGGATTCCGTTTCATATGAAGAGGTATATGTTGGGATTTGGATCGACAAGTCCATTGGTAGCAGACAAAGGACATGGATTTGGTAAAGGTTCTTTAAAAAAACCAATGGGTTGAAGAAGATAGTTGGGAATTCATTGAAGACATGAAGTCCAAATATATTTTCTTGTTACGCTATTCTGGATAATCGTGGTTAAGGTATGTGTATTATTTTACGTCTTTGTTTTCAATCTTTATTAAAGGTAAGTGTGATTGTGTTTGGAGTCCAATAGTATAAATAAAAGCCTTGTCCTATCATTCCACGATGAATGATCCAAAGGAGGGGACAATGTAATTCCACGAGCTTTTGATCCTTAAAAATTCTCTGAAATTTTATCCTTACTGTCTTGACTATGAGTCACCCTACAACTTGTATGGTGTCTTGATAGTTTATGTGACCGTAGTCGTAAGTTTTCTATTAAATATTTCTTGAATTGTTGTCCTGGGTACGACTTAGGGATACCAGTCGTAGAGAATCTTGATGGGTCCTAGGGAACCAATCGTAACCAAATTAGAAAGTATATGAGTGGCTCACTATGAGTCGTAAGGATTTGTTATGAGTCATTGGGTACAAATTGTAGGATGTCCAGTGTTTACCCAAATGTGTTTTATGTTGATACAATTGAACCCTAAGAGCCGTAGGGTCCCATTATGACTCGTACCAATTAAGTGATAGGTTGAACCGTGTATTGGGGTCCTGGGAACTGTCTTGGCTAATACTCATGGTGAAGAGTCTTAATAAGACTATACAAGTTGTATGGTGACTCATAGTCATTGAAGACTAAATTTCAGCTTTTAATTTAAGGATACTTTGGACAATTACCTCCTTGCCCAATTAAAACCCCACGTTCATAAAGCACTTAAGGGGGTTATATTATATCCTTAACATACTTAAACACTTCCAAAGCTCTTTCAAATTCATTCAAATAACCATACATAGGGTTTCCAAGAAGTAGGTCATCCATGGGCTCAAGGGTTGAATTCTTTTCATGATACTTGGTATTTTAGGCATTTACTCTTCTTTTATTGTTAATTTGTTAAAATCATATGTTTTATTGTTCATGAGATACTTATGCTTGTTTTGGAACATGGGTTGAGGGTTTTGATTTTTTATGGATTGAACAATGTTTCCCATGGTTTACATGTGATTATGATGCTTTAATTATGGTTTTGAACTTGTGGGTGCATGGGTATGGTAAATGAGCCAGGGAATTGTGATTTTCCCAAAACTTGTGAATTTTTAAGTTGTTATGATCTCAACGTCATACAGTGGAATTGGTTTTAGTTATTATTTTGGTTGTTGGTTCACAGGGTTCATAGCATTATTATGGTCTTCTGAACCTTTCGTAACTTATCTAACTTAGCGTCACAACTACATCTTTGAGCGGTGATGGAAGTACTAAGATAAACGCCTTTGTACTCTGTTCTTGGGCTTAACCCTAGATTAGGGTGTTTAGCCACCCATGGACATACACATAATCACAATAGATGAATCCATGTTATAATCCATAAAATAACTAAGATAATAGGATAAAACCCTAATTTAAGCCTTTTCTAGAATATTTTATTCGCTACAAGTCGTCCAAGTTAAATACACAAAGGTTGGAGTGTCCTATTTATACTAGGAACAAAGTGGCCGATTTTGACCTAGCTAGCATGCCACACCCATATCACATGAGCTAGGAAGTGTGGAAATGTTCTATTATGGAGTGATGATGTTTTGGGTATGTTAAATTGCATCCAAGTGCATGCCACGCCCTTAAATTGGTACTTAGGCTGCGTGCCACAACCCGAATTCCAAAATTTCCCTATTTTGTCGTTGAATACTCCATGCATTTGGTCCTTTGATCCTTGCTTTGTGGTTGCGTTAAAACATCAAAACACATTAGTGTAAATTGAATATATCCACTTAATCATCAAACCAATCTTATAAGAATAAACAACAATAATTAGGCCCTTAACTATACAAAAATCAAGTAAGACACACTAGAATAGAGCATTGCACAAGCTAAGAGTACTAGTTATCTTCTTTGAACTCTAAATGTACATTTTAGATTCCAACTTTTGTGTGAAAACAACTTAAACATTAAAACTAAACAAATTAACACTTAAATTCTCATTTATATCAAGATTAAAACATTATGCACATGAGAATTCCTCTAAACTAATCTAAATAAGCATAGATAACAACACTTAGGTGCATAAATCTACCTAAGATCATTACCCCATACTTAAAGGATTGTTCGTCGTTGAATAACTCTTCACTTAAGAATCATATCAAAGAATTAATCCACACTACTACTATAAGCAAGACATTAAATATAGCACTACAATTACTATAAAAATAGCAAGTTTCCTAAGAAAGCATGTAGTATTCACTTGAAAGCTTATGAACACTTCTTAAAAATATCCTTACCTCAAGAACTGACTCACCAAGTTTAAAAACTCATCCATATTACTCAATTAAAGGAATCATACAAATCACCTATCTATCATTAAGCATGTTCCCTCACAACTAAAGATTTACCCTTAATCACTAACATAGATGCAACTAATCACAATAATGGGTATAGGAATCAACATAATCTCACTCTCCCAAAGAATTAACAAGTTACACAAGATAAACCATAGGCTTTGCCTTTGTGTAATTCTCTACAAATTACAATATGTTGAGGTTTAAGATCAAATAGAACTTTAAGAGTTCCAATGTATGCTAAGGGACTGGTAGGAACTATTTTTGGCTAGGAATAGTGACTATATTCCCTTAAGTGTTTTAATACGTCACATTTAGCATTTAAACTCTTCTGTAACAACCAATACTCGCCACTGCTTTCTGCACCCATCTTTTTTGGTTTTTTCCCATATCTTTAATCTAGTTCACATATATTGAGTAGGGACTATTTTCTATCAAGATATAATTTATTATTGATCAATTTCTCTCTTTTTCATTACATTACTCCCATTCACAACATAACAACTTTTAAACACCAAAAGATACTACATGGGGGCTTCACTTTAGCCTTTTTCTTCTTCAATTTTACACTCCTTAACCCCATTAGCTTTTCACCAGAATAGGAGCTTTTGCTCAAATTAGGGTCTATCAAAGAAGGGGAACAAGCTACATATGAGGAGGCAAAACAAATAAGTTAAGGCATAATGGGGTTATCCAGAAATATGCACAAAGGTAGGTAAAAAGGGTATGAAATATGGCTATCAAAGAAATGCCATAGCATTTCCTAAGCTAATATTCCTTATTTAATTTTGCACACACACCAGGCAAGTTATAGACATCAAAATGCAACATGGAATAAATAAAAACCTCACTCACACATGAAAGATGCTTAACCCAATTAGGACCATTATATACTCTCAACCAAGAAATCACAAGAATTCAAAATTAATCCAATAACATACATGAGTAATAAATAAGAGCCTAGGTGTCTCAAAAGTAGCTATTCAGTACAATCAACATGCTTTTACAAAAAAATTACTTGCATCATGCAATTACGTATAGAACTTACAAGAACACTTACTTACCTAACATAAAATTTTAAAATGTACTCCTAAAAAATAAAAAGAATATTGGGATCAAAGGGCGACCCCGTGGAAAATAACCATAAAGAAAAACAACGGGGTGGGAGAAGTGTGCACCTACTAGATTGACGCTAATATCTACTAAACTAAATACTAGAAAGAATAAATCATTTTGAAATTTTTTTCAAATTCAAAGCCAAAAATTGGAAAACAACCAATACTTAAAATCTTATAGCATCACTTCACCTGAAACAACCAATAGTTACAATCTAGAGACGTGACATAACCCATATCACTACTTCTTAACCAAATTCCTTCATTTGTTTCCCCTTACTTGGAGACTAACTTCTCACTCATTTTTAACCTCTTGCATGTGTACTCTAACTGTCATCACTTTTTCCAACATTAGCCTTTTAAGGCTCATATTTGAACTTAAACCTTTTAAGGTTAATGGTGGCTCAATAAACTCTATAAGATAATTTAGAGAGATATTTACTGCTTAGGCTCCACCGCCCCATACTCCTCCACTTTTATGGCTATGATCATGCATAAGTCTTTTTAATGTAAAGGCAGATTAAGTTGTTTTTAGACTTTGAAGACAACACTTTTATCATCCAATCTCATCTTGAGAGTGCCCTTTCTCAAATCAATTAGTGATCCTCCCCTTGCCCAAAATGGATATCCCAAAATAATTGGCACGTTTTTATCTACATCATAATAAAGAACAATAAAGTTTGTAGGGATAATAAAGTTATGAACCTTAATGAGAACTTCCTCTATCATTACTTTAGGTTGGACTCTGGTTCGGTCTACCATCCGTAGCACTACAAAGCATGGTCCTTACTTACCCAAACAAAGAGTATTGAACACTAGGGGCATCAAGTTTATATTTAACCATTAATCACATAGATCATGGACCATATCACTATCACCAATTTATTAGAGAAGGGTGAAAATCCCTTGGTCATTTAATTTCTTGGGCATCTTTTGCATCACCATTGAACTACATGTTTTTTTAAGTGTCACTATGTCAATGTCATGCAACATTATCTTGTTTGTAACCACATCCTTCAAGTACTTATCAGACTATGTCATACCTTACAAAACCTCTAGAAGAGGAAGATTAATGTGTTGTTGTTTGAACATGTGAAAGAACTTCTTGAAACAAGCATCCTCTTTGGCCTTTTTGAGATTCTATTGGAATGGTGGTGGTCTTTCATGCATTTCTCTGCAACCTTAGATTTTGGACACTCAAACTTCCCTGAATTCTTAGTATCATCAAATTCACCTTGCTTTTTTCTAACTATTCTTGGACAAGCTAAACATCCTCCTTATTTTTCCTAGGAGGTCTGTCAATAAGATCTCTACCACTCATCAAGGTGATTTCCATAACTTACTTTGGATTTTCATTATCACTTGGAAATCCACCTTGGGTCTGGTATTCTATGCCTGAGTTAGCTGCCCAAACTATGTCACCAATTCTTTCTGTGCAATTTCATGATTCTTAATTCCAGCAACCATTTCTTCTAGATTGGCTAGGATCTACTTTAAAGTTTCATTAATGTTATAGTCCTGTGTGTCATTCTGCCACTAGAAAAACTGATTTTGATTGTTACCCCACTTATAGTTTGGTTGAGTTTGCTGCTTTTGGTTGTAGACATTTGTATAAGTTGGTTTTTATGCATTGCCCTCAAAGTTTACATACTCAGGATTTGCTCCACACAAATCTATAAAATATCTACTATTGCCATAAATCTTCCACCAAGATTGGGTCTAATGAACTACATTCACATGAGCCTGAGAATGATTTATGCCCAACTTGCTAAATTTTGACATCATCTAATTCTGAAGGGATGCTAATTAGTTAGATAAGGATGTGATACTATCAATGTCGATTATAACTACAAAATTTTTCACTACACTACTGGATATGTCACCATGTCAATTTGGATTCCCTTGTGCAATACGATTCAGTAAGGTATAGAGCTCATCATAGGTTTTCTCAAATGCTTAACTATCTACAACTAAATCTATCAAAATTTTCTTATTATGGTCAAGTGATATAACAAAGGTGTGAGACAATACATTATTAAAATGCTATTGGTGGACAGTCCTAAATAAGAGATATGAATTTCTCCCAAGAATGATATATATTTTGATCCAACTTATGCATAAAGCTCATTATCTCTGTGTAATCTTGTAGTATTGAATAATGAAATGAAATTGATAAGGAATTTTTTAGCTAAGTCATCACATGTAGCGATTGAACCTACTTGCACAATGTTTAACCGCTTCTTTGATTCCCATAAAGTGACAAGAGAAAGAGTGTCAGCCTCATATAATCAGTGGATACCCTTTTAGGAATGAACATTTCACTGATAATAAAAATATTTGGCAAGTGAACTTGTGGATCTTTATGTGACAAGTCAATAAATTGCCCGCTGTTGTGCAAAACCTGTACCATATTCTATTTCTGTGCAAATCTACCTCTAGGTGTACGTATTCGTATGGTAGAGGTAACATTTGTCACAACTAGGATTGACACTTCACGAATAGTCCTGCAGACTGGATCATCTTCATCAATGGGTGTAAGACTAGCTTCTACTACATCGTGAATTGGCAGGATTTGATAGAAAAGCACTTCTTCTTCCCACAGTTGGTGTAAGCATTGCTTGACTTTGGAATATGGCTCAACCAAATCCATGCCTTGATATCTTACTATCTTTTTAAACATGTTCTTGTAAATTCAGAAGCTAAGCTCAAGTAATTAACTCTTAAGAAATGAAAAAGATAAACTAAAACTAAGATAATTTCAAATTTACAAGTCCCTTGATAATTGTGCCAAAAACTTATTGAACCAAAGTGTACATGCAAATGTATATGGTCCACCAATAAGTAAAATGACCTTTTACAAGCCATGTATCGATCCCATAGTTTCTTGTGTTAAGCAACTATCCAATTCTAGTTTTACTTTAAAGATTAGTTAGTGCAAACATAACCCAAAAATATGTGAGTGTTAAGAATATAAGTAAACTTAAACAATACAATAAAGCAAAGTTCTTGGAAATTGAGAAACCTAAGAATAGGGCACTATAAACATTCATACTTACCTATATAAAATTGTTGTTTCAGTCAATTAGCTTGGACATGATTATGATTTCCCAAATATCGTTGAGTGGGGGATACAAGTACTAAGATAAATGACTTTGTACTATTCTCATATATGAACCCAATATGGCTAACCAGGTATATTCTTAACCTAAAATAAAATCATGACTTCAATTCATTGAATGATTATGATCCAATTTCATATCTCCCATGTTCTATTCAATCGTTCCTCCTTCGCAGCTCCTGATAGAATTTTGAAGTTATCCTTTGTGTTGTAAATTCATAGAATAATTAAAACAAGGATACATGAACAAACACTAACTATAATAAAGATTACACCACTTAATTATAAGCAATAATAAACATGTTCTTGGACTTAACCCTAGATAATAGTGTTTAGCCACTTATAGCTATAAACATAATCATAATAGATGAAGCCATATTATAATCCATAAAAAGGTAAAGAAATAGGATTAAAACCTTAATTGAATACTTTTCCCACATATTGTTAATCCCTAAAAGTGTAAGTTGAATACACAATGGTTGGAGTGTCCAATTTATTATGGGAACAAAGTTGTTGATTTTGACCTTGCTAGCATGCCACACCCTTACCACATGGGCTAGGGAGCGTGGCATAGTTCTATCATGGAGGAACACTGTTTTGTGTATTTTAATTTGTATCCAATGTCATGCAACTCCCTAAAAGTGGTTCTTAGGAAGCATTGTATGCAACCTAAGTCCACAATTTTTCTATTTCATCATTGAATACTCGGTGCATTTGGTCCTTTGCTCCTCATTTCGTGGTTGTATTTTAAATTAAAAAAATTTCAAGTATGATCCATATATCAACTTAATCATCACATAAATATTTATATAATAATAAGCACCATGAATTCGACCCTTAACTAGGCTAGAATCAAGCAAGATAAACTAGAATATAGCATAGCTCAAGTTAAGAGTACTAGTTATCTTGTTTGAACTCAAAATGTGCATTTTTATTTACAACATTGGTTTGAAGAAACCTTAAACATCAAAATTACATAACTTATCACTTAGAGGATTATTTATATCAATATTAACACCTTATGGACATTATAAGTCCTCAAAATTAAGCTAAATAAGCGTAGATAACAAGACATAGGGGCATAAATCCATTATAACCTTTTCAATATAATAGGCAATTTCACATCCGTAAAGGTGGAACACTATAAAAAAGTAATTCTTTTACCAACACTATAATATCTATCTTACGAGATGGGCTTCATATCCACTAACCCTACAGATATTTACCATAGAACAAAGGGTTCTCAACCCCCATAGGTAAGCTTGACTTTGCCAGTGTTAGAACACAATAAGTATTTAGTATGCTAAGAAACACAACTATTTTTTTATATGACATACACAGGATTTTCAAGGCTCTCCCATAGGTTTTAGCATCCTCAATAATCCTTGAAACAATGTGTTAGTATTTTCATCTATGCAAAACCCTTAAAAATGATATGTCTTATTCCTTTTAATTTTAAGAGATTAAAAATCCCCAATTCTACTCTCTCACTTAACACCCTAAGGGAGCCTAAGGATTTCATTATACATTCATCTTTAAGGTTTTAAGCTCTAATTTACTTTCCAATTCTCATGTGTCTAAGGTATGTACCTCTTTTCTTGTACTTTCATTATGATATAAATTGTTTGAATGTTTTCTCATGATTACTATTAAAATATTATGCTTTACATTGTTAATTTAAACACTCATTTGGATGCATGGAAATGGTAAATAAACTAATGGGTCATGGTTATCCCCAATCTGGTGATTTTTCCTTGATATATGGTCTTGGAAATTGTGTTTCCCTCAACTCAAATTGTGAATTAATGAAGAATATGATTTTGTCATACAGTTTGACTTGCCGACTTATCCCAATGCATTAACATGAAAGGTTAATGAACCATGGTATAATTTTAATGAATGAGCTATGTGGATTCCCCACGTGAATGTTAATTGAACATAAGGGGTCATGAATTTGCCTCTTGATGGTTAATGGATTATGGCTTGATAATGAACTTACCTGTAGGGTTGGTATGTGGATACCAAGAGGATGCCTAAATGGATAACTAGTTCAATAAATTAGAAATGTGTGTTAAATATTGTAATTGTTCTTAAAAGCAGGTTGTGTAGCTGGTCCATAAAAGTGGACGTCTCGAGGGACCAACAACAGAAACTATGCTAGCCGGCATGGTGGACTAAATGATCGAAAGGTTTGAGTCCCTCTTATTATTATTATTATATCATTTGGAAGTTTGAGGCCTCCATTCTATATAACTTGGTCCTTAAGTCACCAGTAATTTATGCTGAGTGGTTTGATTCCCCCATCAGGCATATGACATATGAATATTATCTGGTTCGTGCAGTTATATGCATTGGGTCCCTTCTAGCTGGGGAAGATCTGGGCCCATATTGCTCGTGGGTGCCTTAATTATGACGGTTATGCTACACAATCTATGTTATGGTTTTAAATATTTATGTGAAGCCCTGTTTCCTTTCATGACATATGATATGTATATCTATGTATTACATATGATATTGTGCACTGGTTTTAATGATTTTTGTGTTATAGATCATGGAATGAATTTATCCTTTATCCCTGAGTTATATGCTAGTGCTCCAACCATTAACTGTCTTTCAACATTGTATCCCCATTAGATTAAGGCGTCAAAAATTCTTCCACCTTTCCTATGCAATGATCAGGTGTTTGTGGATAGTTCATGAGTTGACCTAAAGTGGTGATCTTTCACCTCTGAAAGACTTTATTTCATGTGTTGGTTTCCTAAGTCTTAGACTTTATTTTAGACTAATTTTTGGCCATGGTCGAGGGCATGTCCCGATACTTTATTGTTATTTGATTTTTTAAAAAACTTTATTGTTCACATTATGAGAGTTAGTAGTTGTTTTTTAATTGTCCTTTGAAGTGTGATTGATTTTGAAGGGAGTTACATGATTAGTTATTCCCATGCTTGTTAGCAAATTATTAGTGCTAATAAAATTAAGAATCATGGTTATCAGTAGATTGTAATACTGGGCTTATAAGTTGAGTACTCTCATTAGGTATGTAGTAGTGTTGCTTGAGGACAGACAATGTTTTAAGTTGGGGGTGTTGATGACTTGCAAATTTATCACTCATTTACATCCAAATTCTCACATACTACAATGATTTAATAATACAAATGAGACTAGTTTGTCACTTATATACATTAATGTGCAGTTTTTATGATCTTATGAGAAACATAATGAAGATGAATTGAGATCAAGCTAGAAGAGAAGAGACGCCAAAGGCTAAAGATCGGACAACCCTCAGGCTCAGGTTGTGATTTGGATCAACCAAAAGAAGGTCAGCACATAGAGATCGAATGAAGAGGACATAGGATTATAGAACCATGATCATGATCGAAAGAGGACGATCATAATAGGACAAAAATAATTCAAGGGTAAAATTGAAATTTTACAGAGAAAAAAACCTTTCACATTTTTGGGCATCTTTCATTCAATTTTAAGATTTGGAGAAGAAGAAACATTTCATTTTTAAGTCAAGAACAATTTGTTAAGCTCGTCCCAAGATATTTTGGATGTAAATTAAGATTGTATTTTTGGTTTACTCCTATTTGGATTATTATGGATCATGAAAATTTGGGTATAATTCTCCCTTTAATTTCATGAGTAAATAATTTTATATCTTAGGGTAATGTTTTATTAGGTAGTGGATTATGTGTGGGTATTGATCATTATTCCAAATAATTGGTTAAGTTTTGTGGGATTTTATCATAATCTATAATTGTATTAGGAATTGTGGGTGAAAACTCTATTTTCCTTGGATCCAACGTCACCCTTAAAAGAGGGATGTGGGTTAAGAGTGATTAAAAACAACACCTTATAATAGCTTGTTTATTAGAACTATCTTAGAAATAAGGATGTTAAATGAATCTTCTATGTTCATAAGATTCGTCTATGAATTAAGGATGCTAAGTTAAGGTTATGTATTGGTAATATTGTCAAGATCATGAGGTATTCTAAAGAATCCATTGGTGAAATAAGGGTGTTGAGTGAATTGGCAAGTTTTGTTGGAGTAAAGTATTCTTTAACTCCCTTTCGCTTTTCTAGAACCAAGGAATTAATTTGAACCTATGGATTACATGCTTTATTTGCAAAGGAATAATATGGATTCAGTAACAATAGATATGTGCTAAAAATATCTTATTCTAGTGATAACAAATCTACTTTATATAGGCAACTATATTTGCATGATAGGTGTTTACAGATAGTAGGAGACATGTATAATTCTTCTAGATATATACATGGATGAGATATAGACGATGAAGATGGTAAATATATTTATGTATACATATTTTTGGTGTTTTCTGGACTATTAAAACTTGATATATTTATTCTAATGATCTAAGGAAAGGGCTCGAAAAACTATTTGTTCAAAAATCTAAGAAAAGTAGCTAAGACATAAATATTTACCAAAACATTGGTAATGATAAAGATTATGTGTTAAGTTAAAGTTGAAACTTTGAAAAGGTAAACTAAAGACTTGAAAGGTAAAGTTGTCTCTCAAATAACAACAGTAATAGATCTTATGCAAATACTACCTTATTCCTTTTCTGGGAGTGGGGATGACTTCTATAGAAAATATATAGGGAAAGTGGGGAATGAAGTGACACCACAGGCATTATTAACAAGGAAATAACAACAAAGATCTAAACTTTGCAACATTAAAGGAGGTTTTACATACATATACATGGCATGCCATATGAAATCAAAGGTCTCATCAAAACCACAAAATAAAAAGTTCTAACCTTTCCAACATGGTAGGAGGTTTCACATTAATGTATCTAGCACACCATTGAAACCAACACTTTTCTAAACACCATAATAGATTTTTTATGACTGGGGCCTTACATCCACAAACCCTTAAGGATGATTTCCCTTGGAATATAGATTTATCAACCCTCACTAGGATAACTTGACTTTGCCAGTCTTAAAACACAATAAATATTTGGTTTGATCAGTAAAACAACTATTTTATTTAGCAGATATCTCATAGATTTTAGCACGCTAAATGGTTCACAGAACACTATGGTAACTAACTTTAGATTTACAATGTTCATTTAAAATTAAAGAAAGAAAATCGAAAAGCTATTATGTGGATAAAGCCAATTTTTTTTCATAAGTATAGAAAGTACTTACAACTCTATGTTGTGTGGACCAAGTGAATTTCATTTCATAAACATGGAAAGGACTTTGGAAGTCTATGCTGTAATCACTCCAAGTATATTTGTCTATCCAAGTGTTTCCTTACCTAACTACTCCGACATAGAGGATCAAAGAACCCATCCCTTCTGAAGAGAGGTACAAGTGAGAGAATATAGCCAAAAACATTTTTACTTATAATATGAAACTTTACAAGAGAGGTTTGTCATTGGAAAGGTTGTTGATCTCCAACTTTTCTTCCACTTATAGCCAAAGGATGCCCCAATAAAAACAAACAACAATAAAATACATTATGTAACACATGTCCCACTATTCTAAAAATACTAAATCCTTATCCTATCTTCAAAAAATAGTAACACCATATTTGGGAACACACTTGTAGGAGATATTTACAGGCTATTTAATTCAAACTAGGGCCCATAAACATTTAAGGGATCCAAATAAAAAAATATGCTTTTGGCATTTGATAGTATATGCAAGCAAGTAACTGAGCAGGTTGGTGTTAGCTTGCAAGTAGCTTTTATGCTTCATGAGAAAATATTGGTAAGATACTTTTGATTATCTACCATGTATTTGGATAATCAGTTTATAAGTATTCCCTTTAAAAAGGGTAACCCATATGAGAGGATTTTATAATAAACTTGGGTAGGTAGTTTCTAGAGCTTGCGGTTAGTGGTAATTTCTTGCACATGTCATATTGTATCATCATTTCATGTAGTGCAGATGGTGCTTGTGATGAGCTTACATATCCTTCTTCCATCAACTAATAGATGTCCTATTTCTATTTGAGTAATTATTGGTCTTCCAAGCTCTATTTTAGGGACTTTGTGAAGTAACCCTTTTGATTTGGTATTGTCCTCTTTGTTGAGGTAGATGGCTGTGTAATTTTTTATCTCTTCAAAGAGGTGGATGGGATCCTTTGACTTTTTTCCTAAGGAAAATCCTTCCAAATGAACCACACTTTTTGTAGATGAAGAAGATGTTTTCTTTTTTGTAGTTCATCAAGTTTTTCTTCTTAAGTACTTGGTGTACCTAAAAATGTTGGTCCTATCATTGAAAGTCCTAGGTATTTTGAACCTCTTGAACTATCATTTCTTCTTAAACCTCATTCGGTTGCTTGGGTAGGGGAAATTGGATTTTCTGACGAGATCATTTTCAATGCATACACAATCAAGAGCTAGATTGTTTTGGATGATCCATTTTAGTACATAACTCTTTGTCCATATGTTTTCAAAGGCATGTAATATAGCCTATTTGATGTATCCTACTTGGGGGAAAGTTAAAGATTTGAACTTCTCATCCATAATCATTATTTTGTGACCTTCTAGCATTATCTGTTGTTAGGATACAAAGGCTTACTAAAGGTTGGGGTCTCTGCCTAGCTTGATGTAAATATCTATCCTTTTTTCAAGGGTATATCGATGATATCTCAATCAAATGATAGGTATTTAATCTTAATAAGATGTTTGTACAACTTCTCCTTTCTTTGACCTATATGTCTATAGAAGACCTTTTCTAGGATCCTAATATTAAAGGTAAAGTATTGGGATTTAAGATAAGCATTCTTTTACGCAATCCCAAGAGAATTCCATGAATGTTTATGAATTCCAGAGAATCTAGAGGTGAATTCTTAAACCATCATGTATTCGTCTTATTCAACTAGATACTTTGTCCATATCCAATTGTAGATGTCTTGGATCATTTGGGAAATGCTGAAACTCTAATTTTGTCAGGATATAAGGTATGAAATTCCATTCCAACAATTTTCTTAGTTGTTATAATTGGTTCCGAATTTTTTTCTGAGATTGAATCATCTGTCATCTAATCATGGTCATCGAATAGTTTAGAGACCTCTAACTTAATGAAATAGTTCATAAATATTGGTGAAGTGTCTTCCTTAGGAGATATAGTTGAGGATTTAGGAGTTTGTTTCATATATTCTTGAGAATTAACTGAGTTCTCACTATCTTTGAAGTATCTATAAGCTGTAAAATTATTACCAATATTTTAGTATTCCTCTGAAGAATCATCATCAGATGAGAATTGTGCTTTTTCCCTATCAAGGTTAATAGGATCAGTGCTTTGAATATCTTTATTGTATTTTAGATATTCTTCTATAGGATCTGGATCACCTACGGCCTATGTGTTAGTTAATGGGTTGTCATAGATGTCTGAGTCATTTAAATTACTAACAACTTGATCGATAGTAATAAAGTCAGTGGATGGATCTGGGGAACCACGATCTAGTGATAACTAGTTATTACTAAAAGACCATTTTGTAGAAAGGCTCTCCATTCTATCTCCTCATAGGGTATATTGGGTTCTTAGATTATTAAATCGTCATCTAGAAAGGTGGTATCTTTGCCTGAGATTATCATTATTACTTTTTTTTATGTCTTTTTTGCCGAATTCCATCTTTCTTTTGGACTGTTTATAGATTTCATTAGCTTTATTTCTAGTAAATATGACATCCTTTATGTCTCATTTGAGCTTAGCAATGTTTAACTCTTATTCGTCCAGAGACCTTAGAGAGAAAATAATAGGCACATGAGAACTATAAGGGATATTGAGAAAGTTTCGGCTCATATTTGGTAGAGAGTATGTCTGTGGAAATATAAGAATAAAGTTGGCTTTCATAGTGAGCTCTGGGTTATGTGAGGTTCAAAGCTACCAGATATTAGGTGTTGGATTTGTTCTTTTAGAGAAACCAATTCTTTATGTTGTTGATCAAATAAATATGATAGTGATGTGCTGGTGTACATACATCATACTACAATGTTTGAATTCTGAGATTTAATTGTCAGATATGTCCTTCAAGATGAGTAGTTATTTGTTCTACTTCTTTCTTAAGTGCTTAGACCGTGTGGACCAATTTAGTGGGTGTGCAGGAAACACTATTGATAGATTAGCTGATTCTCGATAACATCCTATTATGACATATGGCATTTTAAGACTGCCAATTTGAGAGCAGCTTCTGTGTTGCTCAGGGCATCATCTCACCCATTAGTTGGATAACGTCTTTTTCTGGTATATTTAGTGTGTGGCTTATCATATCCTTTTTATTGGGTTTATTTTATGGTTAGTCATCAGAGTGACAGTATCCTATGGGGATCATCATTAATATGTTAGTCGTAGCCTTATTTTTCATTTGGGTGTTTTTTTTACGTAATGGAGTAGGTGAGGAATCTTCTTGGCACATGCTACAATTGCAATTCATTTTACGTGGGCACTGTCCTGAGAAATGACATTTGGGTCAAATATTATTTCTACCCTCATGTTTGAAATATGTAATCCAATCATGCTCGCTCATGAAGCTGCTGAGGAACCAAAATATAGTTTTTGTATAGTCCACACTTTTAAGGTCATTGGAAGGTTGGTACATATGGATAGAGAATATTATTTTTGGTGGCCTTTTAACGTGAGAGTGGTTGAAACTAATAGTGTACGTGTTATTGTTCCTTCTAATAAAAGGTTATTCAGTGGACTAGAGAGGTAGAGGATGGTCTCTCAATTTTTTGAAATCTGTGACCCATGATTCTAGAAGCACTTTGACATGTTCTTCTCTTGGTATTTTACTTATAATCTAGTGTCACTAGGTGGTTCCATTAGTGACATCTATATTTAGGAAAAAAGCATTTTCACCACCTAGAAGTGATAGATCATAGTATGGTTTTGGACCATCAAAGCTACAAGTTAGTGGAGAGTAGCCTATATGGCATCTCTAGCGTGTAAGCTCCAAGAATTTGGACTAGTATCTTCAAAGCCTACGTTAGATAGGATTAGAGAGGGACATGTTAATGTTAGGAAATATAGTCCTAAAGACTGTCCTAGTGTTCAGAGTTATATCTGAGATACCTAAATTTGTATATTAGTACTAATGTATCTGGTATCAAGAAGGGAAAAATGGGCCAATACTGGCGGGGTTTTTCTTTTATCATACGTCAACAAAACTCTAAGAACACAAAAATTGATATGGGTAATGTCTTGGGTTTTCTACTACTGCAAAAATTCTTTGACATATGTAGCATGATAAACTGTTCCTCTTGAGATTACAAAATAAGATGCCGGTTTCAGCCTTTATTATAAGACTGTATCTTGCATCATCCAATCTTAGTCATTGACTACTTCAGAGATCCATGGATATTTTTAATGGTTGATGAATATGGATGGATAGTCTTCCTCAGGAGATTCAATTTAGGATTTAAGATTTTTGTTCAACCTATTCTAGAGAATGAACTATGTTTTCATTGTATTTGTTTGCTCCATCAATTAGAAAATTATCACCGGTGTGTAAGCATTCATCAGAAGGGTCTTCATCAGTCGAGCATTTTTCTTTTTCCATATCAGAGTTAATGGGATCAATTCTTTGAATGTCTTTATTGTATTTTAGATATTCTACTATAGGATATTTATCACCTATGTCCTGTGGGTTAGGGACAGGGTTGACATTGATGTCTAAGCCATACAAATTTGGAAAAACTTGATTAAAGAGGATCAAGTCAATGGCTAGATTCGAAGAACCACGATCTATTGATTATAATTTATTATTAAGAAGAACATCAGTAGCAAACAATTCCATTAGTTCTCTTCATATCGAAATTTGAATTACAAGATTATTAAGTTATTATCTAAGAACGTAATGTCATTGCCTGAGATAATCATGGTTCATTACTCTCTATCCTTTCCACTGAATTTCATCTTTCTTTTGGACTATTTATGGGTTGCATAAGCTTTCTTTCTTGAATCTATGTCATCCTTTTTTACCATATGAGCTTAGAAATGTCAAACTCTTGTTCGTATTGAGACCTTAGAGAGAAAGTCATTGGAACTTGAAAAAAAGAAGGGATAGCTGGAAAATAATGGCTCATCTTTGATCGAGATTATGTTTGTGGCAACATAGAGAATAAAATTATCTTTGGTAGTCTTCTTTAGGTTTACTTGGGTTTAAACATATCATATTGTAGGTCTTGGGTTTGTTCTTTCAGAAAAGGCATTTATTTTAATTTCTGGTTAAATAAATGTGAAAGTGAGGTGCCTGGTGGACGTATATAATGTGTAGGGTTTGGATCCTGATCTCTACTTGTAAGATAAATCCATCATGCTGAGTAGATTTTTGTTCTTCTTTCTTCATTAGTTCTTCGATCATGTGGACCAACTTAGGCTTTGTATGGGTAACACTCTTAAGGGATTGGCCAATGCTGGATAGCATCCTATATTGGCACATGTCATTTTTAGATTTCTAATTAAGAGTTAGTTATATGTCGCTCAGGGGAACCTTCTTATCCATTGGTTGGATTACATTTTTTGCTTGAATTTTTAGAGCATGACTCAGGTTATCCTTTTCAAAGGGTTTATTTGGTGGGATGTCATTGGAATTACTGGAGACTATGGGGGATATCATGGACTTGTCTATTGCGAGTTTATTTCTTGTTTGGGAGGTTTTATTATGTGATACAGTGGGTGAGGTATATTCCTAGCATATATGTTACAATCACAATTCATTTTCCATGGGAAGTGTCTTGACAAAGAAATTTTACATCACATATTGTTGCGACCATTATGATTGAAGTATTGAAGCCAATCATGCTCCTTCATGAAACTGTTGAGAAACAAGATATAGTTTAGGAATTTTCCACAATTGGAAGGTTATTAGATGGTTGGTACATATGGATAGAGAAGGTTGTCTTTAGGGGATTTTTAAGATGAGAGTGGTCAAAACTAATAATGTTTGCATTGTCGTTCTTTTTTGCATAAGTTGGTTCATTGGATTGGAGATATTGAGGATGGTCTTTTAACATCTTGTGATTTTTTACCCATGCGTTAGGAATCACTTTGACAAGTTCTTCTATGGAATTTCCCTCAAAATCTAGGTGCACTGGGTAGTTGCATTTGTGGCATCTATGTTTAGTAGCAAAGGTTTTATTCCACGAGGAAAAGATAGATCCATAGAATTGTTCTAGACAAGCCAAGATACCTAGTAGTGAAGAGTATCTTTGATAGCATATATAGTTTACGTAGCTCCAAGAATTTTTCTTTAGATCTGCAGTTCCTCGAATAGATATGGATTACATATCGACTTGTTAAAGTTGGGAAATATAGTGACAAAGACTTTTCCGGTTTTCAGGGTGATCTTTGAGGGACCCAAGTTTGCAAGTTGTTACTTATTGTATCTAGTTCAAAGAAGGTGAATAAGGCCCACTACTTACTTGTCTTTTCTTCTGTGATACATCAACAGAACTCTAATAACAGAAAAATGGATATATGTGAATCCTTGGATTTTCGACTATCATTGAAAATCCTTTGTAATCTGCAGTGTGATGAACTGGACTTCACACCTTTACACTCAACAACACTTGCATGGGTTGAAAAATTTTTAAAATCGAAAGAAACACATGATACTTTCATAGTTCATCTTTAGATTTTCTGGAATACTGAGAGATTGGTGCAGTTGGGATTATTAATATGAACACCTATCTTTCAGCCCAAGACATTACCTTCAGTACCAGGATCATACATGAGGTTTTCTGTGGATATACAGGCCAAAGACAGGAGAAGTTATTCAAGCAACTCTTCAAGATAAAGTGCTTATCCTTCAAAAAATATTTCATCAATATACACTTCCAAAAGATGGTAAAGATTTAATTCAACCTAGGTGGAGACTCCAGCCTAAAGCTGGCCTTTGTGTCATCTCTGTCGACGATGCTAGCATGCCGAATAATGATGATTACGGATGAGAAGTTCTAATATATACCTATCCCATAAGTACGCTACATTAGGTAAGGTATTGTCAAGGCATTGGAGATCATATATATGAAGAGATATGTATTGAAGCAAATTGTCCAAAATAATCTAGCTCTTGATTTGAAATACAGTAGGAATAATATCCTCACCAAATTCAATTGCCCCTGCTCAAGCTTCCAACTGAGGTCCAATAAAAAGCTGTAGATTAGGAGGTTCAAACTACTTAGGCCTCTATATGATAGTACAAAGACATTTAGGAATCCTAGGTGCTTAAGAAAAAGAAGCCTGATGAACTACAAAAAGTAAAATAGCTTGTTCATCTGCAAAAATCCTAGTCACTTTTCAAGGAATTGTCCTCAAGGGAAAAAGTCAATATTCTCAATCTATCTTTTTGATAAGATAATCGATCACACAAGAATTGATCTCGTCACAGAGGACAATCTTGAATCAATCTTCCCATTGGAAGAGGAATCGATAATGAACACCATCTTGTTCATAGACATCTATGAAGAATCAAGTGACATCTATAAAAATGATCACTACCTAGTATAAAGTATATGAGAAGGCAACGAAAAGCTGGCTAGTCAAATTCTCACGATCAACATATCAGGTATTCTATCTTCCAAAATAGCAAACTACCCCTAAATCTATTCAACCTGTATGGGGATCCTTTCAATCCATCTATTCTCCAAGAAAGAAGAACTTGCTACAAGCTTCAAGTGTTCAAAAAAATATGGAGGTTCCATCCGGATATCAATCAAAGTACATCCAAAATATCCATTCATCCATGTGTTCATAGAACTAGACAATGACTTCCCACAAGAACTCCAATGGTTATTCTAGTACCTATGCCACCCATACTAAATCCTTATGGTGTCCAACTACAACCCCTTTAGACATTTTAATTGAATCTAACTAGTTCTTAAAAGGTTCATGCAGTGGTTAAACACATGACAATGTTGTGTTTGATACTTCAAAAAATAGTATGATCAAATGGTATTCGTGGTACATCATCCGGTAGGTATCCTAAACAAACACGTCTAAGGTCAACCACAAATTTTACTCTGCATGAAATTTCCTGTGTGAATCTTATCATTAAAGGATAAATACAATGAAGTACACCACTTCTTTTTCCAGAAATACAGATGCACTCCAAAAGAAATATGACCAATTTGAATAGGGAAAGTTGAACTTCACCAACCATCATCCCCATTTATGTGAGGTCAAACGAGTAATGAAAGAATATCAATCTCCATATGAACTCATAAGTGATGAAGTCACCAATGTAATCAAAATAATGCGGCTGAATATTACCCCACATGAATGGAAGGGTTCACTTAATAGGATGGCTTACTTTACCAGGTCCCTAAAATAGATCTTCGAAGACAAAGAACACCTCAACTAAAAACACAATATTTACTGGTCGATGGAAGAAAGATTCACGAGCTCATCATCAATAATACCAAGCACTACATGAAAGGATAACATTAGATAATATCTATATAAAATTGCCATTCCTCGCAAACTTCACGAATTGCCTGCCCAAGTTTACTAGGAAACCCCCTAAGATGGGTTACCCTCTCAGAAAGGATTGCCTACAAACTGCTTATCCACCTACTTGGTAGATGCCTACCAGCATATTACCCACCTAATTTGATAGAAATTATCCACCTAATTTAAAAGATCTTTCAAGATGCTTATCTATCTGCTTGTAAGCTTGAAACAAGCTGCTTATTCACCTGCTTGCATATGCAGTCATATGCCAACAACATATTTGTTTTTAATTAATTAGGCTATGAATAAAATAGGATGTAACAATCTCATATATGTGTTTATGTATAGGGATTTAATATTTTTAGAAGATACAATAGGAATTTAGTATTTTTAGAATAGTGTGCCAGGTGTGATAATGTATTTTAGTCCAACTTCTATTAGGACTTCCTTCACTGATAAAAAGAAGCACAGGTATTTGGTTGGGGATCATCAGCTTCTCCACCTAAATTTGACCGTCCACCTAAAAAACCATCTTTTAATATATAAAATTATAAATATAAATGTTTGTTGGCTAAGTTCTCTCTCTTGCTCCTCTATTCCAAAAGGATGGAACTACAAACCTTTAGCCGGATTAGTAGTTAAGGAAACACATAGGCAAGCCATCCTTGTAGTGATTACAACCTAGAAATCTAAAAGTACTTTTCATATTTGTGAAACAAATTTTTCTTGGTCCATATAGTATCATTCCAATTTTTATTCTTTTATCTTCTATAATCACGTAAATGCAAAGTTAGGTGCACATCATTCCACGGACTATTGAGGGCGCTAAATTCCATGCATGTCATATAAAGAATAAGTTGTGTTACGAATCATACTAAGAATTTATTGTGTTTTAAGATTGTGAATGTCAATCCATCTCATTGAGGGTAAAGAAGTCTTTACTCGTGGCATACCATCCTGTAGGGCTAGTTAATATACATCCCTGACCATAAGAAAGCTATTGTGTGTTGATAAAAGTTTTGATTTTGTAATTCATACCTCTTATATGGATGTGAAACCGCCAATCATGTTGGAAAGTTTTTTACTCTATGTTTTGTCTTGTTGAGAAGATCTTAGATTTCATATGGTATGCCTCCTACATGGTCGTAAAACCGCCATTCATTTAGGAAAAATTAATGCTTTTGTAATCATTGTCTAGTTAATATGGCATGCGGTGTCACTCAATGCCATGATTCTTATGTATATTTAGTATTAAAGCCATCCCCACTCCCAGAGGGGGAGGAAGCAAGTTATTACATAAGATATATTAGCATGTTGTATGGGAGCCAACTTTATGATTTAAGTCTTTACTATACTTTGTGCCAGTAGTTAGCCTTAAAACTGCTCATATTATTTTTCTTAAATATCCAACACAAATATATCGAGTCCTTATAGTCAAGAAAATAATCAAAATATGTCTATCTCAAAGCCTTTACCATCTTCTTCATTTGTGTCTAGTCAGTATAAATCCAAGAACATTATATATGTCTTCTACCCTCAGTAAAACACTATCATGTTAAAAGGACTACCTCTATGAAATAGATGTTTTTTCACCATAACAAGATCTATCTTCCAAATATCTACCTCTACTAAACATATATTCTTTATCAAGAAAATATGTAATCTATTGATGCAAATTGATTCTTTGTACCAAAGAAAGAACAAAAAGAGTTATTGAATACCTTGCTCATCAACACTTGACTAACATATCTTTACGACTCCAATTGAACAAGTTATCACTTTGTTGATGCCAAAGGATTTTTTGCAATAGTGGATAAGCCATGGCTTTATCCATATACATTTTAGTGCTATTGGAGTTATATTGACTCACCATGGGAGAAAAGGATAGACAATAGAGGTATGTCTTTCCCTCCTAGATATGACATTCAACAAATACCAACATACGAACTTGGGTACTTCAGATATCACCCTAGATATCGGGACAATCTTTTTTAACATATTCTCCAACTTCAACATGTCCTTTTCTAATCGACACCTTACATAGGTGCTAACTATATAAGTCGAAATCCTTTAAAACACTATATGGTATTGATACTAGTATGCCAATGCTACACTACAAAATTGCTTGGAAAGTTCAAAACCATGAGAGAAACATATCCCTAGGAGGTAGCCACTATTTTGTAGAGAAAAGATGACTATTAGAGTAGCCACTTAATGTATTAAGGAAAACTCATGAAAAGCTTTAAAAAAATCACATAAACAATCCAAAATAGAAAAATTATATATGTTTGAAAATTCTTGGTAAGTGGTTCCTATTAGCACTATTGGAAGGTTGTTGAGGCACCAAGAGTGTCCACTAACTTACGGTTTTACAAAATATTTGAAAATGATTCTTTGACTAACTTTGAGAAAAAAAGTTGGTTTTTGAAAAGAAATTTATTAAGAAAACATCTTTTGAGGTTTTCGCAAAATCATTTTGTGATGACTTAGCAGGGAATTTAACTTGGCCTAATAACTTAATAATGATTAGCACGTAAAAGGGGAAATATGGAAAAATAAAAGACTAGGCCATTAGGCACAAATCCATAGCCATATCCCAAGAAATTTAGGCTTTTATCCTATCGTAAACTAACTATTTTGGCCTTTAACCCATAAACAATCCTAAGGTAATTTTAGACCTTTAAGGCCCAATATCCACTTCATCTTTATTAAATTACAACTTTGTCTTCGAGCACCAAATGAATGAGTAAATGAATAAATAAATGAAGTACAAATAGATAAATAAATGAATAGGTAAAAACATAGAGAGTTCAAAAAAATCGATTTTGAACCTATTTGGACCTACTCAGCTTTAGTCCATAATTTTGTATAGTCTTTTAAGCCTATTTCAATTCTTGGTGCTTTTGTCTTCAACCTTGCAGATTAACTTCTTTATGTTGCTTTAGATACACATTTTTATCATTGGAACCATTTTGGATCATTAGGAACTAGCCTGTGATATTGGCCCTTATGGCCCATAAAGACATGCATATGCGGGAAGAGAGTCTATGTGGACTCCAAATAACGGTACTCATGCAAAAGAAAGAAAAACAAGGATTAGTTCCCATAATGACCATCACAAATTCCAATGAAGTCAACAATACTAATATTTATAAACTTATGTACAGATTTTTAAAAAAGGCGATGGAAATAACAACAACAACTAAAAATAGAACTCAAGGATTCAACACATACAATTGTGGCAGAGAAGTGATAAGCTCATACTCAAAACTAAATAAACAATTTGATTAGTTACTTGAAGAAAATCAATTATAATTGAAAATGATACACTCTTGATTTAATATATTCTCGAATATAATTGAAAATGATACACTTCTGATTGAATATATTCTCAAAATAGAACAAAGAGAACAAAAAAACACCAAGGAGCTCTATCCTTAGAGCATACCAAGAGATCAATAAGTAATTGTTAAGTAGCAAATCTAATTAGTTATCCGATGAAAGTATAGAACAAGATATCAAAGAGGGGAAAGTCAAGAATTTCAAGAAAAAAGAAGGACTTTAGTCCTTTAGACTACCAATCTTCCCTATTAAACTATTGTCAACTATGACAACGACTCTAACTTCTCGATTACTAAAAGGAAACCTGCTCACATCAAATGAACTTACAAATATGATATAGCTACAACAGATCATAGATTAAATAAAGACACAATTTCAAAGCAATGAACTCATTGTTAACAGAGTCACACTAATTTGGAATGAGGCACTTTCTAGACTTGCAATTTTAATCAATTCAACCTAAAGGTGACTTTGCATATTCCAAGGAAAGTAGCAGACTCTCTTAATAATATCTAAGAAAAAGTATTGACTAAGTGTTATGCATCATGCAAAAGTTAAAGATCTTTTTTTTTATGAAGATATGTTTTGGACTCCATAGTTTCAGGTAAAAATCAACAACAAGACCAAAACATAAGAGAAGGATATCAAAGATCTCATTTTTAATAGATTGAATGAATGTTAAAGGGGGAACTATATTAACACTTTATCCCCTACTTGACAAGAGTCAAGAGAATCCTTGGGGAATCCTTAGTGTGAGCAAAAATTATTCATATAATGTACTGGCAAAAAAATCAAGATATTCTCTTCAAAAAAATATTCTTAAATTTCTAACATTCTTCAATGAAGCCATTACATTTTCTCGAAGACCTAAACAAGAACACCTAAAAGACACGAGTTCTAAATTGAACACAAGCATCACACTTAAAGTTTCCATGAAAAGAAGAAAGAATACTCAAAGTTTCCATGATATAAAACAATACTAAAGCTAAATAAGCAGCAAGCTAGGCTAAACAAGATGGATTATGCTTAAAACACACTGGATAAAACTAGTACAAACCAAACCCTTAAGCTAGAATAACAAATGAAAAAGGTCTAATAGAGACCCTTATGCGAAAGAGTGAATCAAAATGCAAAAGAGAAACATATGAAATAAGTCAAAGATTAAGCATGAAACATTAAACCTCAACCAAAAACTACACAAAGAGACACTAGAGAAAATCATAGATTAAGATAAATAGTGAATCTGCAGAACCTAAAAGAGAATCATGAGGAAAAATGATGGTCTAAACAACTAGAGACTCAATACAAAAGATGAATGAAGAAGATTTATGGCTTTCAAATGCTTTCTACAACAATCACTCTACCACTTATATTGAGAAAAGAATTAAGAGATAACACTCAATCATAAGAGAAACATGATGAAATTCAGCGGAGAAATTGCACAACAATATTTCATCAAAATATAACTTATGGCCTTCATAGCCTCTACAGTAAACAATTCCCAGCATACAAGAATATAACACTACTATCACTTTAAAATTTTGAGGAAAAAACAAAGAAAATAAAAAATAAAAGGGATGAAGTATTACCTATTTTAGAGCAGTAAAATGGAAGTTGAGCCTTTAATGGAATCTCGATCACCACCATAAATCTCCACCACCACTCTAAGAATTTCGATGAATTTTAGCGAGAATATTTTTAATGAAAAAATTAACTTTTTGCTCAAAAGTATTTTCTCAAACCTTTAAGACTTGGGTATTTTTCCTCCAAAGAGAGCTTTTATAGAGGAGATTAAGAGTTCAATTTCAAGAAATGATTGATGTGGGAGAATGATTTTTAGGGGTAATATGGTAATTTTTGTGAGAGGAAATTCAACTTTGGGATTAAGGATAAGATTATGAGCTTTAATCGTAAAATACAAGTAAGAATTTGAAATTCAAAATGCTGAAATGATATTCACGCATCGAGTTGGAGTTGGGTAAGAATTAGATATTGGGATTTAGATTTTAGGTTACCGGCGCCGAGTTTGAAATTATTGCTAAAGTTATTACGATGCTTGATAGTTCGCAAGTTGAGTTGTTGCTGTGTCGTTGATATTGGCTGTTAATAGATGAATTTGCGTTGTATGCGTTGTTGTTGAATGAAGCTATTGTTGCTTTGATTGTTCATTGAACCAAGTCAAAAAGAAAGGGTGAGGAACTTTGGGTCGGGTCAGGATTTGTTCTATTAGGATGGTGTTGGGTTAATAGTTGAATAGGTTATTTTTTGTGTAGATTATGTAATTATTGGTGTTATTGTAAAAAATAACCTCAATTTGTTTAGGAGTTAGCCAATTTTATTTAATTTCTAAAAAAATTTAAAAACTATTATGCCAATTACATTGCCATTATGGCCATTTGATTTCAATTAAGATCTAATTTAATAAATGAACTAAATTCAAATTAAATTTCATACGAATTTATACTTTATTTAATCTCAAGATTCTTCATTTAATAAAAATTTAAAAAATATTTTTTCCAAATAAATTATTTTTAAGAACAACTTATATTTAACTCTAGATTTTATCCATTTGAATTTATTTTTAGGATTAGCCTTGATTAAAATTTGATATTTTGTAAAATAAATATTTAAGTAACTAAATTATATAATTTTGTATAATTGAATATGATAATATATAATCGCTACTTAAATTGTAAAATTTTCTAGATAAATACTTTGAAACACTTTTATCCGAACAAAATAAATATAGTGACTTTTTTTAAAATTGAAGAAACCGAAATTAAACCTAGTTATAGAGGGAAAAATTATGTGTCAACAACCACAACTCCTTGTTTCAAACTATAGACGTCACTAATAGAACAATCCAATGCATCCAACTCATAAAGCGTGTTTCCACAGAAGAATTCCTCATAATTTTTCAAAATTCATCGATCAAATGTTATGAGAAGTTGAGAGTAAATCCTCAACCTCTCTGGTCTATTGAGCCCATATTCATAAAAAAAAAAACTGATAGGAGGTCTTTCTATATCCATATGTTCACTCCTGTTAACAAATACCCAAAAGAAGAGAATCTAGATCTAGCAAAAATATCTCATACATCCTTAAGGCATCCATTTAAAAATATGATTGGATACAATAGTTCAATCATTAAGGATGCTATGTGCATAAGTAAAAATGTCATTTTTTGGGTCATTGTCCATTGGATATTGACATGACTATAAGGATGAGAAAAAGATTGGTTTAATGATAGAGAGGATGATTTAGAATGGAATGAGTATTGGGGCGTGCATTAACCCTACTTCCAAAAACCTCCAAAGTGAAATGAGTCAAATCACATTTTTTAGGTATCTTACATACCCCAAGACTGGCCACTACTAGGCACTTCATTAAAAATCAAAACCTCTAACTCGAAGCCTAAACCTCAATTATTCATAATAGCTTCTACCAGCTCTAGTCACAAAATATTTTTCTCAAACCAACCATGATATGAATCAAATGACCATCATAACTTTTGAGGACATCACTGGAGGCCAACAGATAAAGACTCAAGCTTTGGTCACGTTGAAGGGAAGAGAGTATGCATGGTGAGACCATTTTTGGCACTCAATGGAGTAATTCCATGAGTGTACGGTTGTTTAGGGGCTTGTCTTGATATCTACCAAAGATCTCCATAGGATTTCACATTGTGAAGCTTGAAGAACCCACGGATTTGGAGTGTCCATATTTATTCAGGGTGTTTTAGGGATTGCACATGTTGAAGTGTGAAGAGCTCCAAGGCTGACCCTCTTATTAAGGATGTTTTGGCCACTTTATTTTGTACTATACTATAAATAGTCTATTAGTAGGTTTATTTCATTAGTTTGCTGATTATGGATATTTAGAAGAAACATCGTGAGACCTTCTCTTTAGTGATAGTGTAACTAGGATAATTATGGATTCACTTGTATTCAACTTTGTCTTAATAATAAGGGTTCTTGAGGTGAATTGATTTCCCTCTTGGGTTTACATAAGAGCTTTGTGTTTGATTTAACAAGTCTTAGGGGTCTTAACGTTTCATACATGTTTTGGTTCTTAGTTCATTGTAGCTTCTTATGTTAAGTTACTATCTTTACTTTCTAGCATTTGTGTGTGTTTTTGCCTCATATTATCTTGTTCTCGATTTTGTGTTGCTGTTGTAGCTAGTTTTCATCTTGTTTTTAGATTTCTTAATTATATCGTATCATTTGGTATCATATCCAAGCTTGATTTTGTTCCTACGGGATCAATCTTAGGCATGTTATCTTCAAAATCATAAAAAAAATTGTTGAAAACCCAAAATCCAAAAACAAAGTATTCTGTCCCATTTTTCCCTTGGTCAAAACTTTTGTCTTTGAATTTTTATATCTTTTTTTGTGTTCTTGTGTTAGATCCATGATTCCTAACTCTAGAAGAGGTGTCCAAAAACAAAAATCACAAAAAATAGTTGTTCCCATTTTTGTACTTTTAGCAAAACTTGTGACTTAGATTTAGGAGATTTTTGTGTGTTTTCTTTATTTCTGGTGTTAGACCCTTCTTTCCTAAAATGAATAGAGTCTAGATATAAATTGTGAGCTATTTTTGAGTTGTTTTGAGCCATCCACCATGTTGATTTTAAAGTAGAAGAAACTAGAAAGGTGGATCTCAAAATTAGTAGGGTTTTTTGTTGAGATTCTAACTTGAAAATGTGTTGTTGGTTTTTCGGAAATCAACGTGAGGTTGGAGAAACAAAAATCATCAAATTCGATGCTTATTTTGTCTTGGCTTCAATATCTTAATGTTTTTTTAGTGTTCTTCATGTTCTTCAAGTATTGTTTAACAAGAACATTCAAAGGGTGTTTATTTGATCTAAGAGGGTGGAGAAAGAGAGTGTGATCTTTGTTTGTCTTAAAGGCATATCCCAAGATCATCCAAAAAAAGAAAGGAGTCAAAAGGGCTTCAAAAGGA